>NC_073625.1:88284951-88587981 GCF_029407905.1 Bubalus kerabau
ACATATTTCTGTAATTGCTCTAATCCTTATATATTCTCTTGCTCTTTTGGCAGGCAGACCAGTAATGATTGTGGTGGAATATATGGAGAATGGATCCCTAGACTCCTTTTTGCGGGTGAGGTGTTCTTTTCTGATGGCATTTAAATGAGCTATTTTGAGTTCTAGATTTAAAACATTTACCATAAATTAATTTTTCCGTAATGTTATTCATGGATTCTTCCATGAAGAATAGCAGCAATTTCTCTAGGGTGCATTTCTCTGATACTGTGATACGTTACAGCTACTAAGGTGGGGAAGTATATACACATGATAATTTGATTTCTCCTATAAATTGACTTGCCATATCAAATATACATATTTCAAATGATGTTATAAAGAAAGAGATTAAATGAAATTCAGTTGCTTCACATAGCCTTTCATTTTGCTTTATTATATTTAACTATTTAGCAAAATATTTTATGCCTTATATATAGTGCTGAACCCTTTAAATTGATATATACTTACCAATAGTGACTCAAGTTCATATGGGAAGATGGATTTTATCAGCTTTGTTCATCTTAAGTTCATTTGGCTATTTAGAAAACAAAATGAGAAAGAATTAACCTCTGGCTATTTTAGAACAAAAAAATTTTAAGCATTATTTTTAAAGTGACTTATCCTTGACAATATGGCATATACAAAACTCATTTGTTTTATGTCGTAGTACAGAATAGCACAGCTAAGAAGACACCATGAAGTTATATTTCAAAATGTATTTATGATATTTTTGGTATTTAAAGAGCCATCATATGCTATAAAAATATTTATTGATAGGGGAAAATATAAATATAAAAAATAATCACTGGACTAAATATTTTTCACCCCAGCAGAGGTCACATATGTGCATGTCACTGTATTCCTTAATATATATTTATCTACAGAGACATAGCCAATTTTCTTATGTAAAAAAGACTGACTTTTGCTATTTGAATTGTATTATATGTTTTTCTACATTTTTTATGTGAATAAATGATCTCAGGCATTCTTTCTTCACTTCATTTTTTGCACAGTGTTATTTGGAGAAATTCTCTGTGTATCTTACCTCTCTCTCTTGATCCCATTTTCATTTATTTTTCTCTATTTCATTCCTTCTTCTTCCAACTGATCTCAACATTAACAGTGATGATATATTTACACTGACTGTACTTGATGTCCAGATTCAATGCCAGAAGCTGAATTCAGCAAAATCGTCTAATTATTATAGAGCAATACTCTTCACAAAATGCATACTCTCAAGCAAGTATGCTCTTTAAGGCAAAATGAAACTCATAGGCATTTAGCGACCTAAACAATTTGTTCTTTTCTGTAGCCATTCTCAGAATATATTTTATAGTTGTATCCATTTCTCCTGTAAATGTGTGAAATTACTTTAGGATAATTTATCAGGACCTCCTATGGTATTTGAAATGCATATATACTTATGCCTTTCCATTATGTGTATCCAGAAATGCACTTTTATCAGATACATATCAAAATGACTTGTTATCTAATGATGCTTGAGATTTTTTATCTACTATATCCTAGAGCTGAGTATAATGGCAAGTAATGTAACAAATACTCATCTAAATTGCTGCTGAAAATTGGATCAAATGACTGCCACAAGCAAATTAGGAGAGAAATGTTAGTTTCAGATGTAAGTTTTATCCTGCTGAATTGAATTAATTAAAACATGTTGTAAAGAAAATATACATTATAAAATATTTACTCATAAACATACAACATGTTTATAAGTGGTAAGTTTCATGATTTAAATTTTAAAAACTAATATTTTTCAGCTCTATGCACAATTGGTTAGACACAATACAATCTGGGAAAGAATAAATGTTCAAATAATGTGGCTACTTTCACTGATACTATAAGAACATTAACATATACCGTCTCAGTTCGTCTTGGCTCTGCCACTTACTGGTTGTGTGATCTTGTGACTTTAGCAAGTGACTAACTTTTCTGTGCCTCTGTTTACTTATCTATAAAATGGGAATATTACTTGTATCCACTTCATGCAGTTGTTGTAAGGATTGAGTTGATAATTGTAAAGCATATAGAATAAAGCCTGACATATTGTAATGGGTAGATCAAGGATTAAAATTCAAGTCTCTGAATCCAAAAGCCATGGTTTTATACACATTAAATTCTTTTATCTTAAATTACTTATTACTTCTTCTTATAAGTTCACTACCATCTCCCCATGGGGTCTTGCGTCCCCTCCTCACAAGAATTAGTATTAAAATAAAATCATATGAATGGGATAAAAAAACATAGGGTCAGTACTCCCTTTTTACTCTTTTTTTATGATTCTTTCTTTGTAATCATATCTGTTTTATCTCAGAAGTTCAAAGTGCTTCATAAACTTTATGTCAATAGCAGATACTCAGCTCCCCATGGCAAGCAAAGATATATATATATATAGTCTCAAAATATCCCACATAGTCTCAAAAGCCAAGTCATTTTTGAAACTACTGCTTTAGAATTTGATAATCACAGCTTCTGCAATCACAGAGAGGAGGAAGTAGCTAAGTGCATGCCGTAGTAGGGGAGCCATCCACGGCTCATTAATAGCATTCTGTGCTTACTGGAGATAAAAAAGATTTCCCTTTGGTCTCCCACACTATTTGAAAATCACTTCAATTCCCTGTTTTATATGAAGGAATGGTAGCAAACCAAGTACAAGATTATAGTCTGGTGTCAGTGGCTGGCTGGTTTTGATACTCCACTGAATGCATAAACCTACTATTTAGATCCTTGCAGACATTTCTCAAGAAATATATTAGCAGACAATGGTGTGGTTAAGTAAGCATGTTTGTGTGTAAGTGTGTATGTGCATGTAAATGTGGAAAAGGAGAGGTGGGTAGGTATATAAGTATATGTGTGTGTTACCTTTTAAAATAAAATGCATTTTGACTCAGCAAAGTGGAGCATCAGCCTGACTGCCCAGAAGATATGACCTCACTGGTAGGTAAGTTCTCCTAGGTTTTCCAAGGAAATGCTTTAGTGTAAATGAAGCACAGCCCTGAAGCTTATTCCTGCACAGTCTAACTATACATATAGATTTCATAAACACTTTTAGGCGCTGACCTGGCAACTGTTTATCCCTAAATCTTTGGACCTCCTTTTCTTATAGCAATATTAACTAGCAATCCAAATAAAAATAGTTATAAAATACTTTAAAAATTTGAGGTATCCTATGTCAAGAGCAAAAAAATTACTCCTTTATTTAATAGCATTTTTTATAAAATAAAATAATCTGATTATGTTTTAAAACAGTTGCTCTGGTTGTTGTACAGAGAAGAGACTATAGTGAGGTACAGATGGATACAGCGAAATCAGGAGGCTTTTGCAATAATCCAGGTAAGGAGATGATGGAGGCTTAGATTAGGATAGTTGCAGTTGAGTTGATGGAAAATGGTAGACTCTGTGATACATTTTGAACATTGAGTCAATAGCATTCACCAGGGTGTAGGATCAGGTGTTAAAGCAGGAAAGAATATTCAATGATGATGGCATCCACAAAATAAGGTTAAGAATAGGCACTAACTTCTTTCTGTAGCTATTATGACTTTATTGTAATGAATATCTTATAGACCTAAAACTCCAAGAAAATGTCTGGCACATAGTAATGTCTCCATAATTTTATCTATTATTATTATAATATATTTCAGAAGATGTCCTTAGTTTTGAGGTTTTTAAAAAATATTTATTAATTTATTTGCTGCATTGGGTCTTCGTTGATGTATCTGGGCTTTCTCTACTTGTGGAGAGCAGGAGCTACTCTTTATTGCAATGCATGGACTTTTCATTGCATTAGCTTCTCCTGTTGCAGAGTATGGGCTCTAGGATGCACAGGCTTCAGGAGCTGTGGCTCGCAGGCTCTAAAGCATGGGCTCTGTAGTTGTGGCACACAGGCTTAGTTGCCTCACAGCATGTGGAATCTTCCTGGACCAGGGATGGAACACCCATATCCCCTACATTGGCAGGTGAATTGATTCTTAACCACTGGATCACCAGGAAAGCCAATGAGTATTTTAAAATTGTTTTCCTGTTACTTCTTGGTCTACTTTTTCTAGTGGCTAAAAATATTCTTAATGTTCACCATTTTTAAAAATCTGGGTATACCTCACAAATATGAGTATTTAAATAATACATAAAAGTGCATATCAGCATTCCAAAAGCAATTATTAGACATTTGAAGATTTTCCTTGAACAAATGCAAAGCAAATATTAATTTAAAAAATTAAAGGGATCTTTTAAATATTTATGTACTCAAATTATAAATCTAGTAAAGATAGCATTTTACCTTATGCTAGTTATATATTAATAATGAGAGCTGTGTTTTATTAGCACACTCTTTCTTGTAAATTGTGTTTTGTGGAGTTATATTTATGCTGGGGTTTAAGAGCATAATTAATCCACATCACATTCATTTTATATTCAACAGTAGAAAAAGAGTGAATTACACTTATCCACCAATATCTATCTTTAAACCCTAAAAGTTACAGTTGAATTACATACCTTTACTTACATTTTTTCAGAAGAAAATATGTGAAACTTCATGTCAATGAGTTATTACGCCTGTGCCAGTTTAATACCAAAGACTATTCTAAAAATATGTGACAGTCAGCATCCAAATATATGAAAGCATAGTATACTTGGAACAAAGCATATCAATGACTGAACTTTTTACTCTTAAATTAGGAGTTCAGATCAGATCAGATCAGATCAGTCACTCAGTCGTGTCCAACTCTTTGCGACCCCATGAATTGCAGCACGCCAGGCCTCCCTGTCCATCACCAACTCCCAGAGTTCACTCAGACTCACGTCCATCGAGTCAGTGATGCCATCCAGCCATCTCATCCTCTGTCGTCCCCTTCTCCTCCTGCCCCCAATCCCTCCCAGCATCAGAGTCTTTTCCGATGAGTCAACTCTTCACATGAGGTGGCCAAAGTACTGGAGTTTCAGCTTTAGCATCATTCCTTCCAAAGACATCCCAGGGCTGATCTCCTTCAGAATGGACTGGTTGGATCTCCTTGCAGTCCAAGGGACTCTCAAGAGTCTTCTCCAACACCACAGTTCAAAAGCATCAATTCTTCAGCACTCAGCCTTCTTCACAGTCCAACTCTCACATCCATACATGACCACTGGAAAAACCATAGCCTTGACTAGATGAACCTTTGTTGGCAAAGTAATGTCTCTGCTTTTGAACATGCCATCTAAGTTGGTCATAACTTTCCTTCCAAGGAGTAAGCGTCTTTTAATTTCATGGCTGCAGTCACCATCTGTAGTGATTTTGGAGCCCAGAAAAATAAAATTTGACACTGTTTCCACTGTTTCCCCATCTATTTCCCATGAAGTGATGGGACCGGATGCCATGATCTTCGTTTTCTAAATGTTGAGCTTTAAGCCAACTTTTTCAATTTCTCTTTCACTTTCATCAAGAGGCTTTTTAGTTCCTCTTCACTTTCTGCCATAAGGGTGGTGTCATCTGCATATCTGATATTTCTCCCGGCAATCTTGATTCCAGCTTGTGTTTCTTCCAGTCCAGAGTTTCTCATGATGTACTCTGCATATAAGTTAAATAAACAGGGTGACAATATACAGCCTTGACGTACTCCTTTTCCTATTTGGAACCAGTCTGTTGTTCCATGTCCACTTCTAACTGTTGCTTCCTGACCTGCATACAGATTTCTCAAGAGGCAGGTCAGGTGGTCTGGTATTCCCATCTCTTTCAGAATTTTCCACAGTTTATTGTGATCCACACAGTCAAAGGCTTTGGCATAGTCAATAAAGCAGAAATAGATGCTTTTCTGGAGCTCTCTTGCTTTTTCCATGATCCAGCGGATGTTGGCAATTTGATCTCTGGTTCCTCTGCCTTTTCTAAAACCAGCTTGAACATCAGGAAGTTAACGGTTCATGTATTGCTGAAGCCTGGCTTGGAGAATTTTGAACATTACTTTACTAGCATGTGAGATGAGTGCAATTGTGTGGTAGTTTGAGCATTCTTTGGCATTTCCTTTCTTTGGGATTGGAATGAAAACTGACCTTTTCCAGTCCTGTGGCCACTGCTGAGTTTTCCAAATTTGCTGGCATATTGAGTGCAGCATTTTCACAGCATCATCTTTCAGGATTTGGAATAGCTCAACTGGAATTCCATCACCTCCACTAGCTTTCTTCATAGTGATGCTTTCTAAGGCCCACTTGACTTCACATTCCAGGATGTCTGGCTCTAGGTCAGTGATCACACCATCGTGATTATCCGGGTGGTGAAGATCTTTTCTGTACAGTTCTTCTGTGTATTCCTGCCACCTCTCTTAATATCTTCTGCTTCTGTTAGGTCCATACCATTTCTGTCCTTTATCGAGCCCATCTTTGCATGAAATGTTCCTTTGGTATCTCTGATTTTCTTGAAGAGATCCCTAGTCTTTCCCATTCTGTTATTTTCCTCTATTTCTTTGCATTGATCGCTGAAGAAGGCTTTCTTATCTCTTCTTGCTATTCTTTGGAAGTCTGCATTCAGATGCTTATATCTTTCCTTTTCTCCTTTGCTTTTCGCTTCTCTTCTTTTCACAGCTATTTGTAAGGCCTCCCCAGACAGCCCTTTTGCTTTTTTGCATTTCTTTTCCATGGGAATGGTCTTGATCCCTGTCTCCTGTACAATGTCACGAACCTCATTCCATAGTTCATCAGGCACTCTATCTATCAGATCTAGGCTCTTAAATCTATTTCTCACTTCCACTGTATAATCATAAGGGATTTGATTTAGGTCATACCTGAATGGTCTAGTGGTTTTCCCTAGTTTCTTCAATTTAGTCTGAATTTGGCAATAAGGAGTTCATGGTCTGAGCCACAGTCAGCTACTGGTCTTGTTTTTGCTGACCGTATAGAGCTTCTCCATCTTTGGCTGCAAAGAATAGAATCAATCTGATTTCGGTGTTGACCATCTGGTGATGTCCATGTATAGAGTCTTCTCTTGTGTTGTTGGAAGACGGTGTTTGTTATGACCAGTGCATTTTCTTGGCAAAACTCTATTAGTCTTTGCCCTGCTTCATTCCGTATTCCAAGGCCAAATTTTCCTGTTACTCCAGGTGTTAATCTTGACTTCCTACTTTTGCATTCCAGTCCCCTATAATGAAAAGGACATCTTTTTGGGGGTGTTAGTTCTAAAAGGCCTTGTAGGTCTTCACAGAACCATTCAACTTCAGCTTCTTCAGCGTTACTGGTTGGGGCATAGACTTGGATTATTGTGATATTGAATGGTTTGCCTTGGAAACGAAGAGATCATTCTGTCATTTTTGAGATTGCATCCAAGTACTGCATTTCGGAGTTAGCACATCAATATACAATAGCCTGAATTGATCTCTTTAACCATTTTAGTACTATAAACGTGTTGTGTCATTTGTAGTATCTGGTACCATGTTGTATTTTCTAATATTCCTATTAATTCTCATTTTGCATACAGGACTTTATATTAAAGTTTTTAATTGATAGGTAATTTATACTATAGTGATATATAGATAAATTGAATACAGTTTCCTGAACTCTTCTATAGTCATTCCTAACCCCTCATTTGAACCATACAGGAGAGTTTTTATTTACAAAACTGAATATTAGACTCAAAACTTATGGTTCTCAACCATGCTTGGAAATCAGAATCTCCACCCTACTGACAAATACACATGCAGTACCCAAGCAGATATATTTTGCAAAAATTTTCGCAATAATTCTGATGCACTCCAGTGATGCTTCCTCAGGATCTTGGCACTGTGTTACACCCTCCCCTAGATGCTAAACAAAAAAGTTTAAGTTTTACTGGCTTTATTTAAGTGCAGCACACAGTAACTATCGTAGTTTACCTTTGTACAAATCTAAGCAAAAACAAAAAAAAATCAATTTCAATAGAAAGCTCCGTAAGTTAAAGGTATATTATATATTCAGATTCACTTTATTAAAAGATAATTTGAAATCCAACTGTCATGTTTCACACATCTATTCTTCTTCCTAGATTTTTTACATGTATTAGAGATGACATTTTTAGTTTCCTTATGATTGAAATTTCCGATTCCACTCTTGGTGGCCTTTCCCTTCTATAACTAAAAATACAACTTGGGCTAGCTTCAGTCCAAATTCACAATTACTACAAAATAATGAAGCCTTGAAGGATTTAGTAAATATTCTATAAGAAATTATAACAAGATTTTCAGCTGCGGTGGTCACAAAAACCAAGGCTTGAGTTAAAAGGAGATATTGACTATTATTTGTTCAGTGGTTATTTTAAACAAGAATGATCTGGTCTTTTCAGACCTATAAATAACCTTAGCCACTTCTTTTTCTAATTCAAGAACATTTTAAAAAGTCATAGCATGGTCAACTTCCTGATTTAGAAACATATAAAAACTGAATTTTAACTTTAAACTTAAGTTATAGAAGTAATCCTCCAAGGACTGTTTTCTGCAAAGTCACTTATAAATCAATTGTTGAGAACTCAGGATGCATTTTCCCATAAATATTTCTTTTAAAGCTTCTTCTTAAGTCCCTAGGCAGATCCATAAAAGCCTCTTTAACACAGAATACAGCTCAAGGATGTAACTTTCAATACAAAGAAGACCTGTAGTTTCCTTCAAAAAAAAAAAAATGGAATAGATTTTTGTGCCTTATTTTAGCGGGGGAGGGGGTGGTGGGGGGGGCAGTCCATTTTTATGCAGCATCCACCCCTTTCTTAATATCCTCTTCTCAGATCCTCAGATGTTTAATTTTTTCTGTTTTAAATTCATATGGTAGCACACCCTTCCTACCCTTCTCATCCCCAGGCTAGGCTTTTTTCTACTTCATAGAATTACCTGTAACTTGGACCTTTACCCCATCCTAATTGTCCCCATTCTTTCATTGCTCCCATTCTTTCATTGTCACAGATCTTGCTGCTGCTGCTGCTAAGTCGCTTCAGTCGTGTCCGACTCTGTGCGACCCCAGAGACGGCAGCCCACCAGGCTCCCCATCCCTGGAGAAAACTAGATTAATTCATACTAATATGTGATTCACAAATATTATTTTAATTCTCCTAGATAATTTTGCATTTTTACATGAACTTGTAAATCCAAATAATTTTTTTTCATTTTACGTTATTCTGGTTATGAGATCTACTTTCTTGACAAAATTTTAAGTATACAATATGGTATTGTTCATGACAGGTATATTATTGTACAGAAGCTCTCTAGAGTTTATTTATCTTGCTTAACTAGCCCTTTATGCACATTGAAAGTTGTTCAGTCAAGTCTGTTTGCGACCCCATGGACTACAGAGTCCATGGAGTTCTCCAGGCCGGAATACTGGAGTGGATAGCCATTCTTTTTGTCAGAGGATCTTCCCAACCCAGGGATCGAACCCAGGTCTCCCTCATTGCAGGAGAATTCTTTACCAGCTGAGCTACAATGATGAGTAACTCTCTATATATCCCCCTCACCTGGTCCCTGAAACCACCATTTTACCTTTTGATTCTGTGAATTTGGCCCAAACAGAATTTTAATAATGAAATTTCAGTTAGAAAAAAAAAAAAAGAAGTGAGAACATTCACACAGTATGGATGAGAATATTTTTGGGCTAAGGGACAATTAGAAACATGGAATTCATCTCTTCTCTGTTGTGACTCTTCAGAGATTCTCATCATCAGTGCCTTAGAAAACCATTGTGTTTCTTTCAACTTCTAGTTTTCTCAGAATGTCCTCAAGCAACACAAAAGTAGGGAGACAAGAGGTTAACAAAGTGTCCACTGTTTGTATACCTCAATCTCTTGTAAACCACTTAGTAAAGTACATTTCCTGCATAGCCATTTTGTAGTTCAAGTCAGCATTTTTGGAAGTAATAATTTTACAACTCTCCAGCTCACCCTTCTATTTTTGCCACTCTGTTTTGAAAGGCTGGTGCCATTTTTTTATAACTCATGGTTAGTAAACTAAAAAAGTCTTTTGACATACATAATAACCAAATGTTCATTCAGTTCAGTTCAGTTCAGGCGCTCAGTCGTGTCCAACTCTTTGCGATCCCATGAATCGCAGCACACCAGGCCTCCCTGTCCATTACCAACTCTAGGAGTTCACTCAAACTCATGTCCATCGAGTCAGTGATGCCATCCAGCCATCTCATCCTCTGTCACTTCATTTTAAATCATAAATTGTCATTATCCAACAGTATTTATTTCACCACTTTTGTAAGGAATCCTTGCAAGTTGATTTATTTATTGTAGCTAACCAAGTGAATTGAACAGCATAGTGAATTGAATTCTTGGCAAATATTTGTTAAATGATGACATGCAATTTTTATTAATTCTCCTCTAGAATAGTAGTTTATTATCTACTAGGTATAGTGTTGTTTATCACTCGTGTTTAATGTTTTTAGGATACTGAGTCACTATAACAATTATTTACTCTGTACAAAGGAGTATTGCACATTTTTCAACAAGAATGTTTGATGACAGTGATATATATTATGATCCATGGGTCTTTGATAATTTGTAAGGCTGTTCTGTCGATGGGCTCAACATTACTATAATTCTCTAGTGAAGACCTAGAAACAGATACTGCAGACATCTGTATAACATGTTTATTCCCCTTTTCTTCACTCTCTAGCAAAAATACAAAATTCTGGAGGTTGTACTCAGAAGTGAAGATGTTTACATGTATAGTCAGTATTTGTCATTTACTCATGATTTTCTCAGAGAATCTCTTGTAGTAAATCTAACTTTCCATAAAAAATACTTCAAGAAAATATTCTATTATTGACTAAAAGCCAGAAGTACTTAGTCCATTAAGAGAAAAATAAATTCAGTTCAGTTTAATCCAGTGAGTATCTGTTGAATATCTACTGAGTGTCAGGCGTGGTGCTAGGTCCTGAGATTGAAGTGAGATTATGGTCAAGCTAGTGGGAGAGCCAACACACACACACACACACACACACACACACACAGCTTTAGCTAATGTTAGTATAGACAAGATGCTTTGAGAGCAATAAAAAGAAACAGTTTCCAACTTTATTCCTCCACTTTCCTGACCAATTCCCCACTCCTTGCAAGTCCTGCTAGCTGTGTCTCTAAAGTAGATCTCAATCTTGATTCAGTTTTGAGTTTTAATCACCAGTTTCTCTATCCTGGTTACTCTTTGTTGTTGTTGTTCAGTAGCTAAATCGTCTCCGACTCTTTGAGACCCCATGAACTGCAGCATGCCAGGATTCCCTGTCCCTCACTATCTCTCTGAGTTTGCTCAAACTCATGTCCATTGAGTCAGTGATCCCATCCAACCATCTCATCCTCTGTCACCTCCTTCTCCTCCTGCCCTCAACCTTTCTGAGCCGAGTCTTTTCCAATTAGTCAGCTCTTTGCATCAGGTGGCCAAAGTATCAGCACTTCAGCATCAGTCCTTCCAATGAATATTCAGGGTTGATTTCCTTTAGGATTGACTGGTTTGATCTCCTTGCAGTCCAAGGGACTCTCAAGAGTCTTCTCCATCACCAGTTTGAAAGCATCAATTCTTTGGCGCTCAGCCTTCTTTAATATTTTCCTAATTGGTCTCTCCACTTCTGTTCTCTATACACAAGTCAGTGTTTCGTGCCCCAGTTAAATTTTTATTTTCTGTTTTCCTGCTTTCAAATAAATATAGGTAAAATGGAGGAGGTACCTTTCTCTTTTGCTTCTTACTTGGATTACAGCAATTAGCACAATAACTGGTCTGCAGTAGAGGTTAAATGAGTCTTGTTTGAAAGAATGAACTTGGGATTTTATTAAGGACATCCCAAAAGATATGATGCTTATCATGAAAATCTTGGTTGCCCAAAGACTAGAAGGGGCAACCCTTCCAATTCCTGGAAGAGGGAGCCATATAAACAAAGCACATTAGATGAGAAATAACATGTTGTGGTGGTGAATTAAACACCAAAAATTTGAATTAGAATAGGACATAAAAGTAGAGACAAAGGCAAAGCCAAAACTTTATATCGAATACTATACTTTGTTCTATCTTTGAAGGGTTTTAAGCAAATGATTGACAGAGTGATGTTTGTATTTTCAAGAAAACCCTGAATATATTGGTTTGTTTTTTTTTTTAAGTTGTTAAACAATAACGTGATGACTTTAGGACAACATGGCACTCAAACCCTACATTTGTGCTAAGCAAAAACTAAGTACTTGAGCTTAACCTAGGATGAATGTAAAACACTGAGAGGTTTTACAGTGTCTGTGGGGCACAACCCACAAGACTGGGTTGTGAAAACCATCAACAAGAGATTGTATTACTGTGGAGACAATGTGACGTGCCAGTGACTGCTCAGATTGGGAAATGTGCTCCAGAGTCAGAGAGGAGGTTGTGTGGAGCTCTGCAGTTTTCAGAAGTAACAGATGTTATATGCAGCTTTCAGAAACCACCTTCTAATCAGGCTCACCCTCTCTGTCACTTAGAGGTTAAGCTCCGTGTTTCTCAACAGTCAGGCTGAGCGAGCAAAGGAAAAGAAGAATGAAGACAAACTGAATTCCAGCTACTAAGCTCTGAGATGCAGTGTGTAAATATGCCACATTCGCTCTCTTTCATTTGAATCTGTCTTCCTGGGGAAAAAACTATATGTCATAAAAAAATTCATAGTTTCTTTTTGATTAATCTCTAGAAGGCAGCCCAAAGATATTAAATCTCAGCACTCTCACATTTTTCTCCTCCCCTCATAAACAATTCAATTCAATTTGAATTAATATTTACTGAGTGCTGACACAAGGCATGGCATATAGTGGATGCTGTGATAGAACGGCTGCATAAAAGGAAGAAAACCACTGTCCCACCTTAAAAAAAAAGATAACTTTTTTTTATACACAGCAATAGGAATAATATAGCAATAGCAACCAATGTACTACAAGATAGTATCAAAGGTTATTTATTCAGTCACTATTCATTAACCAGCTACCTTATTCAAGAAAACCACTATATCCTAAACTACACTTGAGAAGGCTTATGTTAACAAGGACTAGAAAAAGGAATATAGATTTTGTTGAAGGAGAGATTTACATCATTTGTAGAGAAATAGATTTTTGCCATACCTCATGTATGAATAAGTGAGCCTATTTCTTTCAGCTACACATGGATAAATAGATCGTTATTTGTTGGTTTCATCCGGAGTGCTGTTTGTTTATTGTATACCTTGATTTATTGAACCAAGTTAAGCTGCCTAAACTAGCCCAGACTGGATCACTATGACACACTTGGGGTCAACAGTTTTTCAGATAACTCCAATTAATAGTAGAAGGTTTGGAATTAACATATATAAGCTCTAGAATTATAATTATGTAAGCTGTGCCTGGATTCAAATCCTGACTTCACCATCTACTAGGTTATTAAATCTCTTTGCCATTAAGTTTGATCATCTAGAAGATAGAGACAGAAACTACTATTATATCAGAGTTGTTTCAAGGATTAAATGAGATAATACTTCTAATGAGCTTATAACTGTGATTGGTGTGTAGTATTTAGGGAATGTTAGATATTTTTTCCCTGTAAGAATATGGTAATAATTGACGTTTATGAATTCCCAGAAGAATATACAGCTATTTTGAGAGCTTCTCTTTAATCAGGGACACATTTTATAAATAGCAGATAGATAGACAAATAGATAGATAGATATTGTTACAGGTTGGGTTCCCTGGGAAGGAGATTCTTAAAAGATTTGTATGAGGGAGCTTTATTGGGGAGAACTCTCAGGATCAACTCCCTTATTCCTATCAGCTCTTTTCTATGCCCCACAGATGTTGGTCCTGAGACACATAATCAAGAATCAATATTTAACAAAATGAGTTTTATTGTTTCACCAAGTACATTCTTATATAAAATTATCTTTTTTGTTGCTGTTCATGTAGCAGAGAAGAATATGAGAATATTAGTATAGGTTAGTTTGATGCTATTACCTTGATTCATGTTAAGACTCCTGAACTTTTATGCACCAGAGTTTTGTACCACTAGGGAAAACATCAAAAAGTAAAAAAAAGGCAGATGCATATCTTAGTTCACTTATAAAAATACTTTTAACCTTATGGACGTCAGGAAAATATCTTGGCCATGTAAAATAGAAATAAACATACTACATTGTATAGACCCATCATAGAACATGGAAAAAGTAGTTTATATTCTTTTCAAACACCAAAATCTCATTTTTAATGATGCCTTGTGTAGTTATTAGAACTATGATTGCTCTGATGCTGATATAAAAGCAGTTAATTCAAGTCTTTTCAAATGTTGGTGATAAGAATAGTTAAAATAATTTTAAAGTAACATGTAAAATAGAAAAGGGAGAATGCCTAGATTCATTGTACAAAGCCAGCATTATCATGATAGTAACAAAAAAAAAAACAACAAATAATCCAATTTTTAAATGGGCAGTTTTTAAATCCACATTTTTCCAAAGAAGACATACAAATGGCCATCAGATAGATGCAAAGATGCTCAACATCACAAATCATCAGGGAAATGCAGACCACAATGAAATATCACCTCACAACTGTAAGGATGTCTGTTATGAAAAAGACAAAAGTAAAAATCCTGGCAATGTTGAGAAGAAAAGAAAACCCTTGTACAATGTTGGTGGGAATATAAATTGGTATTACTACTATGAAAAACAGTATGGAGATTCCTCAAAAAATTATAAATAGAACTACCATATAGCCTGTATATCTCACTTCTGGATATATATCCAAAGGAAACTAAACTCTTATCTTGAAGATATATCTACTCCCATGTTCATAGCAGCATTATTCACGACAGCCAGAATATGGAAACAGCCAAAGTATCTGTCAATGGATGAATGGATTTAGAAAATTTGGAATATAATATACTGAAATACTATTCAGCCTTAAAAGAAGAAGAAAGACCTGCTATTTGGCACAGTGTGGGTGAGCCTGGAGGACATTATGCTGAGTGAAATAAGTCAGAGAATGATAAATGCTGTATGGTATCATTTATATGTGGCATCAAAAAGGAAAAAGTTGAATTCATAGAAACAGTGAGTAGAAAACTGGTTGTCAGGGGTTGGTGGGGGTGTAAAATAGGAAAAGGTTTGTAAAAGGTCACAAACTATCAGGTATATGATGAATAAGTTCTGACTATAGTTGCTAATACAGTATTGTATAACTGAAATCTGCTAAGAGAGTAGAACTTAAATTTCTTAAAAAAAAAAAGTGTGAATGTGTAACAAAAAAATATCTTGCATGATAACCAAATAGTGGAAGTGATTCTAATGTCTGCCACCAATGAATAAATAAACAAAATTAATATAATATTATTCTTCATTAAAAATGTTGAAATACTGATATATGCTACAATACAAATGAACCTTGAAACGGTAAACTAAGTGAAAGAAGACTGCCAAAAAAGACCACATATTGTATGAAACCATTTATATGAAATACTTGAAACAGACAAATCTAAGGAGATAGAAAGTTTAAGAGTAGTTGCCTATGACTGGTGGAAGGAGTTGGGGGAGATGGAGAGTAACTGCTAGTGAATATGGGGTTTGGGGGAGAAATGATGAAAGAGTTCTAAAGTGGTGATGGTTACACATTCTATGAATAAACTAAAAGAGAAATGTATTGTATACTTTAAAAGCATAAATTATATGGTTTTTGAATTATGTTTCAATAAAGCTGTTAAGAAAAAACTTAGAACAAACTTTTAACAAATCATAGCCAACACTGTAAATAAATTACACAACCAAGTGGGATTTACCTCAATATGCATGACTGGTTTAACTCTCAAAAATCACTTGTTACTCATCACAGCAAATGGGTAAAGCAAAGAAAAATCACGTGATCATAGCAACAGATAAATAAAAAGCATTTGGCACAATCTAATGCCAACTCATAATAAAAACTCAGTAAAGTAGGAATAAAGGAGAACATCCTAAACTTGATAAAGACTATTTGCCAAAAAAAACCAACAGCTAACATCATACTTGACTGTAAAAAACTTAAAGCTGCCCCCACTAAGATCAGGAACATGCAAGGATGGCCACTCCCACTACTTCTTTTCAATGTCATACTGGAAGTACCCTCTAATGCAAGACAAGAAGTGTGTGGAAGGGGGGATACAGTCTTTTTTCACAGATGACATGTTATCTACATAGAAAATCTGAAAGAATTGATCAAAACACCTAGACTAATAAGCTTTTTTTTTTTCTTCACATGTGTATGTCCAATTGTTCCAGTGCCATTTCTTGCAAAGACTGTTTTCTCTCTATGGTATTTCTTTTGCTCCTATGTCAAGGACCAATCAGCTGTGTTCACAGTAGGCTCTCTATTCTGTTCCAGTGATCAATTTGGATCAATTTTTTCATCCATTCCACCTTATAGCAGATACGGATGTGAAAAGGATTTCCACATTATATGATGTTAGAGAAAAAAAATTAAAATGATACCACTGTGCTTCTATTACAATGGCCAAATTCAGTCACACTAACAATACCAAATGTTGGTGCGGATATGGAGCAGCAGGAAAAGCCCTTTGTTGGTGGGATGCAAAATGGTACAGCCACGTGGAAAGACAGTTTGGCAGTTTCTTACAAAGCTAACCATACGCTTACCATACAATCCAGGTATTGTCCTCCTAGATATTCAATGAAAGGAGGTGAAAACTTATGTACATATAAAAACCTGCAGCTGTATTAACTGCTCAGTTCAGTCAGTTCAGTTGCTCAGTCGTATCCGACTCTTTGAGACCTCATGGACAGCAGCATGAAAGGCTTCCTTGTCCATCACCAACTCGCAGAGTTTGTTCAAACTCATGTCCATCGAGTTGGTGATGCCATCCAACCATCTCATCCTCTGTTTTCCACTTCTCCTCCTGCCTTCAATCATTCCCAGCATCAGGGTCTTTTCAAATGACTCAATTTTTAGCATCAGGTGGCCAAAGTATGGAATTTCAGCTTTAGCATCAGTTCTTCCAATGAATATTCAGGACTTATTTCCTTTAGGATAGACTGGCTGGATCTCCTTGCAGTCCTAGGAACCCTCAAGAGTCTTCTCCAACACCACAGTTCAAAAGCATCAATTCTTAGGCGCTCAGCTTTCTTCACAGTCCAACTCTCACATCCATACATGACTACTGGAAAAACCATAGCTTTGACTAGATAGACCTTTGTTTGCAAAGTAATGTCTCTGCTTTTTAATATGCTGTCTAGGTTTGTCATAGCTTTTCTTCCAAGGAGCAAGAGTCTTTTAATTTCATGGCTGCAGTCACCATCAGCAGTGATTTTGGAGCCCCAAAAAATAAAGTCTGTCACTGTTTCCACTGTTTCCCCATCTATTTGCCATCAAGTGATAGGACCAGATGCCATGATCTTTGTTTTCTGAATGTTGAGTTTTAAGCCAAGTTTTTCACTCTCCTCTTTCACTTTCATCAAGAGGTTCTTTAGCTCTTCTTCACTTTCTGCCATAAGGGTGGTGTCATCTGCATATCTGAGGTTATTGATATTTCTCCCAGCAATCTGAATTCCAGCTCTTGCTTCATGTACCCCAGAATTTCTTATGATGTACTCTGCATATAAGTTAAATAAGCTGGGTGACAATATACAGCCTTGATGTACTCCTTTCCCAATTTGGAACCAGTTTGTTGTTCCATGTCCAGTTCTAACCATTGCTTCTTGACCTGCATAAATAGTCAATAAATAAAACTGCTATAAACAGTTAATAAATGGAAATGTTTATATCAGCTTTGTTTATAATTGTCAAAACTTAGAAGTAATCAAGATGTCCTTCAGTAAGTATATGAGTAAATAAACTGCATATCCAGACAATGGAATATTACTCACCACTAAAAATAATGAGATCTCAAGCTATGAAAAGACATGCAGAAATCATGTCATCAACGTCATCAACGTATATTACTAAGTTAAAGAATCTGAAAAGCTACATACTGATTCCAAATATATGACATCTGGAAAAGACAAAACTATAAAACCATGAAAAAATAAGTGTTGGCGAGGGAGGGAGTGGCAGGAGTAATGAACAGATGGAACACAGTTTTTAGAGCAGTGAAAATACTGTTATTGATACATGTTACTATACATAAACATTATGTGATATTGTAACAGTGAGTACATGTCATGATAACTTTGTCCAAACCTATAGAATGTGCAACACCAAGAATGAATCCTAATGTTCAAACCATGGACTTCAAGTGATTATGATTTGTGTTGGAGGTTCATTAAATGTAACAAATGTACCATTCTGGTAAAGGATGTTGATAATCATGTGTGGGAAGATCATGTGTGTGTTGAAGGAGAAGGTATATGGGAAATCTCTGTATCATCCTCTTAATTTTGCTTTGAACTTAAAAGTGCTCTAAAAAAGTCAGAGGGATGGTATGGGGAGGGAGGAGGGTTCAGGATGGGGAACACATATATACCTGTGGCAGATTCATTTCAATATTTGGCAAAACCAATACAATATTATAAAGTTTAAAAATAAAATAAAATTTTTAAAAAATAAAATAAATAACTTGATACTTTGTGCCACCCTCAGAACAAGATAGGAAATTAAATTTCAACCTAGCATTGAGTAGCTCTCTCTCCTTATGATGTAGAAGTTTCTTTTGCCTTGATTTTTCAGGAGAGTGAGTGGAGAGTTTTCTGAATTTTATTAAAATTACAAAAACTACATATGATTTTATGTTTTTATTTAATACCAGGTATTATTGAAATAAGTGATGAGCTGTGTTGCTTGTTTTGTATGTGATTCTCACTACAACTCTTAAATAGATTATAGTATTCTCATTGTAGGGCTTCACTAGTGGCTCAAACAGTAAAGAATTTGCCTGCAATGCAGAAGACTTGGGTACGATCCCTGGGTTGGGAAGATCCCCTGGCATAGGAAATGGCAACCCCCTCCAGTATTCTTGCCTAGAGAACCCCACAGACAGAGGAGCCTTGTGGGCTACAGTCCAGGGAGTCACAGAGTTGGACAGAACTGAGCAACTAAGCATGCATGCATTTTTATTATACAAATAATGAAATTAACACACACTCTAGTCTTCAGATCATCTATTATTAACATTTCCTACTATACAGAAATTCTGCCTCGACAAGAACTGTGATACCAGACAATTGACTGATATGTAAAAGAACCATCTCTTTAAAATTAGTGTAATCCTTTCTAGGCCAAAAGAATGAATGCTTTCAAAGGCTTTGAGATTCCTAATAGAGGAGAGGTAAGTGAGGTACATGATAGAAGAGGCAGATTTCATCTAATTGTGCACTGTCTAAGAAGATGGATCAGAAACATAAAGACCTAATAACAGCAAAGACTTTCTTTGTTAGGTTATCTTTTATACATTAATTATACAGAAGCTCCTGCTTAAATAGGATACACTTGCTGTAGACTGTTTCTTTTATGAAAGAGTTCTTTTCCTTACTCTCCACTTGATTTGGAAGATATTAAGATAGAACTATCAGGGATGTAAGTTGTTGTAGTAAGGTGAAGTTTATTTCGTTTGTTGTATAAGTTTATTCACTTAACTGGCCAATGAATCATCATTGTAGCAGAGACCACATCACTGTAATATGGTCAATTCATCCCAATGTTTAACCTACTGTACAGTTTAAATCACATATCCATGAAAAATTCTTTAACTTTGCAAATGTTGAGATACTGTTATGTATGCCTCTACCACCTTGTATAAGGTAATATAGTCCTCTGGTCTCTTAATAAATATTAATTTTAGTATCATTCATAAATAAATGTTACCTGATATGTAAAACCAATTTGAGAATCTCACTTCTCTATAACCCCATTAATGATAACAATCTCCAAATAATTAATTAGAACAGTACACATTAATTTTCAAACTTAAAATATTTTTATATTCATTTTCTCTACATTTGTACCATAGTATTTGTATCAGGTCTTACTGGTACACACAGCTTACATGAATGACAGTTGAATTTTTTTTATTTAAAAAAAATTATTTCAAAAACTAGCTTGTGGTTATCAAAGGGAAGAGTTAGTGCAGGGGTAAAGGGACAAATTAGGGGTATGGGATTAATATATACAAGCTACTATTTATAAAATACATAAGCAACAAGAATATACTGTATACCCTTCATCTTGCAATAACCTAGAGTGAAGTATAAAAGTGAAAGAAAGTGAAAATCACTCAGTTGTGTCTGACTCTTTGCAACCCTATAGGCTATACATTCCATGCAATTCTCCAAGCCAGAACACTGGAGTACTTAGCCTTTCCCTTCTCCAGGGGATCTTCCCAAACCAGGGATCGACCAAGGTCTCCTGCACTGCAGGCAGATTCTTTTCCAGCTGAGCCACAAGGGAAGCCCATAGTGGAGTAAAATTTGCAAAAATACTAGATCACTATGCTATACTACTGAGACAAACACAGTATTGTAAATCAATTACACTTCAGTTAAAATACAGTTTTAAATCAAGGTGAGAAGCATAGTTAGTCAGAGGATTGATTACTATATACCACTGCTGTGCTTGGCTTGTTATTCATATTTCTTTTAATTTTCCTGAGAACTAAAATAGTCCTGTTTGCAGTCAACTGCCAACTTTTCTTTCCATTTGCTCTGTACAGTTGTCCCTAGATATCCACAGGGAACTGGTTTCAAGACCCACCTCAGATACAAAAATATACAGATGCTGAAGTTCCATAGTCAGCCCTTTGTATCCAAGAATTCTATATCTTCCGATATAATCAACCCAGAACCGTAAACATAATACTGTACACAATCTGCAAGGCAGCGGAACTTGCAGATGCAGAGGCCCAACTAGGTATTTGCTGAAAAAAGTACAGGTATAAGTGGAACTGTGCAGTCCACACCTTTGTTTAAGGGACAACTCTGTAAGGAAAGATTAGGAAAATCAAGTTATTTTCTGTTTGCATATGGTTTTCATTCTCCTACAACTTTCCTAAACTTGTTTATGCAATCAATTTTTATTTTTCTTTGATCATTTCTCACAATTTCCAGCAATCACACAACTTTCATCCAACCCCAGATTTTGCTGCCCTGTACAGTCCATAGGGTCATGCAGAATCAGACATGACTGGGCTCACACACACACACACACACACAGCTGGTTAGGAGCTAACTACTATGAAAAGTGAATTCTTTTTTCTTAGAAGTCATTGCTATTATCTTATTTAAATTTAGTTCCCTTTTGTTACTTAGAGTTGTTGAAATCATCTTTTCTGGAAGTTAATTTGGATGGTTTTCTTCTCTCCTTTGTTTTTCCCCCTTTATCACTTCAACCTAGATTTTCCTTTCCTTTAAATCTCAAACAGATTTTTACTTTTGTTATGAACAAAATGATCGGCAGACTTGGTGCTTACATTAAATTGGATCCAGTAAAATAAAATCAAGGGTTTCATTTAATACACCACACACACACGCACACCCCTACACAAACAGGCACACAGGAATGCGTGCATGCACCCACACTATAATAAAATAAACTAACATAAATAACTGTGATTCTCTTTCAGAAACATGATGGTCACTTCACAGTCATCCAGTTGGTCGGTATGCTCCGAGGCATTGCATCAGGAATGAAGTATCTTTCTGATATGGGTTATGTTCACCGAGATCTAGCAGCTAGGAATATATTGGTCAACAGCAACTTAGTATGCAAAGTTTCTGATTTTGGTCTCTCCCGAGTGCTGGAAGATGATCCAGAAGCTGCTTATACAACAACTGTAAGTTTATCCATCCTTTTCAAATATAGTTTGTTTACTTTTATTGTTTGCAATATTATTAGAGTAATTCCAGTTTGTATTATGGTCTAAAGACAGAAGGAAAGATTGCCCCAAAATAGGATCTAGACAAGGACTGAGAGACATTGGTTTTCCATGCCAATTCTATAAAGAGCCTACCAGGCACTTCATGAGGAGAGGTTGGCAGGGATGATTATGGAACATACCTAATGATACATATACAATTAGCGATTTGTAGATAATTTAATCTGCACAAGATTTACTGAGTTTAGATTGCTCTCATTTGACTACGTGGTCTCATATCTGGTTATACTTAAGTGCTAAGAAATCTCTTCACTGAATCTGACACACATTTACATGGACAACTGTTTTATACCCACTTCTAGAGGAGGGACTCTCTCTCATTTGAATATTGCTAAACAACCCATCTTAAACTTACATAGAAAATGTTATGCCTCTTTGCTCTCAATTATGGAAATGAGGTCATATTTACCTAAAAAGAACATTAAAAGATATATTAAGAGACACTGATGTATAGAACAGTCTTATGGACTCTGTGGGAGAGGGAGAGGGTAGGAAGATTTGGGAGAATGGCATTGAAACATGTATAATATCATGTATGAAATGAGTCGCCAGTCCAGGTTCGATGCACGATACTGGATGCTTGGGGCTGGTGCACTGGGACGACCCAGGGGGATGGTATGGGGAGGGAGGAGGGAGAAGGGTTCAGGAAGGGGAACACAGGTATACCTGTGGCGGATTCATTTCGATATTTGGCAAAACTAATACAATATTGTACAGTTTAAAAATAAAATAAAATTTTAAAAAAATAAAATAAAATAAAAAGATATATTATGGCTCACACTTGTCTGTTTTAAGAGATATGTTTTATTTAAGATATGGAATAATGGCAGTTGGTCTTCCCAGATTGCTCAGTAATAAAGAATCTGCGTGCCATTACAGGAGATGTGGGTTAGATCCCTGGGTAGGGAAGAGCCCCTGGAGAAGTAAATGGCAACCTACTCCAGTATTCTTGCCCAGTCCATGAGATTGCAAAGCAACTTATCAACTAAACAACAACAATGACAATAATGGCAGCTACTATTCAGATGTTTTATTTTTTTCTTTTAATTAAAATGATTAGCTCCATTTCTTATATTTTAAAGACCAAATCGAAATGGAAAAATCATTTTATCACAGTATCTGTAAAACTTATAAAATTCCCTGATTCTGCCTTTCAATTGTGTTCACTTTGTATCATCCAAGACAAACTTTGCTTTTCTCCTTGATAGTGGTATTTCCTAATAAGGACTTTCCTAGTTGAACTATTGAGTCTCACTATTGACAATACATAACCTGCATAATCACAGTTCTTTTAATATCTTAATTCTATTTACTTTGCATTAGTAAGATCTCTCTAAGCTCCAACTCTTAACCTCCCCTATTCTGCATAATATGTGAAAAAAGTCACTCTATGCCAACATGGAGTTAATTAAAGAAGACATGCTCTGTACCCAACATGGAGATATTTAAAGCAAATAATGGAGGAGCATGAGGAGCATGTATTTCATATAGTTGTTTCATATAGTTGGGGGGAGATCTAAGAATCCTTCCTTCTTTACCTCATTCAAGTGTTTCTAAGTTGACTTTTTGATGTGAATTTTTAAATCTTAAGACATGTCCAGCTTTAAGAGTGGATATTTTTAATTAAAGTGAGATAAAAGTATTTTAGATCATTCACTATTCTGCCTTTAAGCACTTTAGCATAAATAATTGAGATTTTTCTGGAGATGATGCTTGCTGCTAAGCTGTTAAGTCACTTCGGTCGTGTCCGACTCTGTGTGACCCCATAGGTGGCAGGCCACCAGGCTCCCCTGTCCCTGGGATTCTCCAGGCAAAAACACCAGAGTGGGTTGCCATTTCCTTCTCCAATGCATGAAAGTGAAAAGTGAAAGTGAAGTCGCTCAGTTGTGTTCAATGATGCTTACCTGCTAGTAAAACATAATATGAATTTTCACTCACTTCTATCTTTTTTAAATAAAAGAGTTACTGTTAAAAGTTATGCAGTAAAATCTTTTAAACACTTTCACTTAAAATCATATGATATCCAATGCACTAAATAAAAGAACCTGTGGTGAGAAATATTTTTGATTTTTTTATTTTGAAAAATTAAGTGTTATTTTTTGAGAGCCTATCACAAGATTCTCTGTCCATCAAGTCATCAATGGTAGAAATGAGACTGTGCTAAGATATTAGTACCATGTGGTAAAATGCATCTTACACTAAGTCTGTGTAGGTGAACCAGGCCAACCTGAAGAATAACTTGTACTTCAAATGTTCCTTAAGATTTAACGAAGCAAAGAATGGAAGTGATATGACAGCTTCAGGCACAAAGTCACTCTTGGGTACAGGACCGTGAAACCTACTAGCTCCCACCAAGCTACATATCATTAGCATAAATAGAAATAAGGACAGGTTTCTGCACAGAATTTTAATGAAAAATTCAAGAAAAGAAAATGACAGTTTCCTCTAGGTAAATGTAATTCAGCAGCCTAAATATAAAGAAAAACAGGAGAAAAATAGCTATGTTATCAGAAGGCTATAATGTGAAGATTTAAATAATTTTTTCAGCAAAAAAGTGGTGAACAAATAAACCTTGGAAGAATGAAAAACAATAAAATCCTGGCTTGATAAGCCAAATTCATCACTAAGAAAGGAGCTTTGCCATTTGGGACAAATAATAAACTGACTCTTCCAGAAAAACAGTTCTTACTCGACAGATATTATGATAGCAGTCAGTTGAAATCAGTCCAATATACAGACCTTTGTAATTCAGTTCAGTTCAATGACTCAGTCCTGTCTGACTCTTTGCGACCCCATGGACTGCAGGATGCCAGGCTTCCCTGTCCATCATCAAATCCTGGAGCATGCACAAACTCATGTCCATAGAGTCACTGATAGACACCACAATATCATCCTGTGTCGTCCACTTCTCCTCCTGACATCAATTTTTCCCAGCATCAGGGTCTTTTCCCAGCATCAGGGTCTTTTCTTCACCTAAGGTAGCCAAAGTATTGGAACTTCAGCTTCAGCATCAGTCCTTCCAATGACTATTCAGGACTGATTTCCTTTAGGATTAACTGGTTGGATCTCCTTAAAGTCCAAAAGACTCTCAAGAGTCTTCTCCAACAACACAGTTCAAAAGCATCAGTTCTTTGACACTCAGCTTTATTTATGCTCCAACTCTCACATCTGATACATAACTACTACAAAAACCATTGCTTTGACTAGACAGACTTTTGTCAGAAAGTAATGTCTCTGCTTTTTAATATGCTATCTAGGTTTGTCATAGCTTTTCTTCCAAGGAGCAAGTGTCTTTTACTTTCATGGCTGTAGTCACCATCCGCAGTGATTTTGGAGCTCAAGAAAATAAATAAAGTCTATCACTGTTTCCATTGTTTCCCCATCTATTTGCCATGAAGTGATGGGACCAGATGCCATAATCTTCGTTTTTTTAATTTTTTTTTTTTACTTTATAATATTGTATTGGTTTTGCCATACATCAACATGCATCCGCCATGGGTGTACATGTGTTCCCCATCCTCAACACCCCTCCCACCTCCCTCCCTATGAATGTTAGGTTTTAGGCCAAATTTTTCACTCTCCTCTTTCACTTTCATCAAGAGCTTCTTTAGTTCCTCTTTGCTTTCTGCCATAAGAGTGATGTCATCTGCATATCTGAGGTTATTGATATATCTCCCAGGAAACTCAATTCCAACTTGTAATTCATCCAGCCTGGCATTTCGCATGTTGTACTCTGCATATAAGTTAAATAAGCTGGGTGACAATATAAAGCCTTGTATATCCTTGTAAAGGGCAATATATAATCCTTTCCCAGTTTGAAATTAGTCCATTGTTCCATGTGTGGTTCTAACTGTTGCTACTTGACCTGCATACAGATTTCTCAGGAGGCAGGTAAAGTGGTCTGGTATTAACATCTCTTGAAGAATTTTCCAGTTTGTTGTGATCCACACAATGAAAGGATTTGATGTAATCAGTAAAGCAGAAGTAGATGTTTTTCTGGAACTCTTGTATTTTCAATGATCCAACGGATATTGGCAATTTGATCTGGTTCCTCTGCCTTTTCTAAATCCAGCTTGAACATCTGGAATTTCTCAGTTCACATACTATTGAAGCCTAGCTTGGAGAATTTTGAACATTACTTTGCTAGCATGTGAAATGAGTGCAATTGTGTGGTCGTTTGAGCATTCTTTGGCATTGCCTTTCTTTGGGATTGGAATGAAACCTGATGTTTTCCAGTCCTGTGGCCACTGCTGAGTTTTCCAAATTTGCTGGCATGTTGAGTGCAGCACTCTCACAGCATTATCTTTAGGATTTGAAATAGCTTAAATGAAATTCCATCACCTCCACTAGCTTTGTTCATAGTGTTGCTTCCAAACGCCCACTTGACTTCGCATTCCAGGATGTCTGGCTCTAGGTGAATGATCACACCATCATGTTATCCTGGTCCTTAAGATCTTTTTTGTACAGTTCTTCTGTGTATTCTTGCCACCTCTTCTTACGATCTGCTTCTGTTAGGTCCATACCATTTCTGTCCTTTATTGAGCCCATCTTTGCATGAAAAGTTCCCTTGGTATTTCTAATTTTCTTGAAGAGTTCTCTAGTCTTTCCCATTCTATTATTTTCCTCTATTTCTTTGCATTGATCAAGAAGAAGGTTTTCTTATCTCTCCTGCTATTCTTTGGAACTCTACATTCAGATGGATATATCTTTCCTTTTCTCCTTGGCTTTCATTTCTCTTCTTTTCTCAGTTATTTGTAAGGCCTCTTCAAACAACCATTTTGCCTTTTGGCATTCTTTTCTTGGGGTTGGTTTTTGATCACTGCCTCCTGTACAATGATATGAACCTCCATTCGTAGTTCTTCAGGTACTCTATCTATCAGATCTAATCCTTTGAATCTGTTTGTCACTTCCACTGTATAATCTAAGGCATTTGATTTATAATTCATATATGATTTGTTTATAACCCTGGTCACACCTGAATGGTCCAGTGGTTTTCCCTACTTTCTTCAATTTAAGTCTGAATTTTGCAAAAGGAATTCATGATCTGAGCCACAGTCAGCTCCTGTTTTGCTTCTGCTGATTGTATAGAGCTTCTCCATCTTTGGCTGCAAATAATATAGTCAATATATATTGAATATATATATTATAATCAATCCATATAATCAATCTGATTTCACTGTTGACTATCTGGTGATGTCCATATGTAAAATCATCTCTTGTATTGTTGGAAGAAGGTGTTTGCTACGACCAGTGCATTCTCTTGGCAAAACTCTGTTAGCCTTTACCCTGCTTCATTTTGTACTCCAAGGCCAAATTTGCCTGCTACTCCAGGTAGCTCTTGAGTCCTACTTTTTTCATTCCAGTCCCCTATGATTAAAAGGACATCTTTTTTTGATGTTAGTTCTAAAAGGTCTTGTAGGTCTTAGAACCATTCGACTTCAGCTTTTCGGTATTACTGGCTGGGACATAGACTAGGATTACGGTGATACTGACTGGAAATGAACGGAGATTATTCTGTCGTTTTTGAGATTGCACCCAAGTACTGCATTTTGGACTCTTTTGTTGACTATGAGGACTACTCCATTTCTTCTAAGGGATTCTGGCCCACGGTAGTAGGTGTAATGGTCATCTGAATAAAATTTGCCCATTCCAGTCCATTTTAGTTCACTGTTTCCTAAAATGGCAATGTTCACTCTTGCCATCTCCTGTTTGAACTCTTCCAATTTGCCCTGAGTCATGGACCTAACAATCCAGGTTCCTATGCAATATTGTTCTTTACAGCATCGGACTTTACTTCCATCACCAGCCACATCCACAGCTGTGCACTGTTTTTGCTTTGGCTCCATCATTCTTTCTGGAGCTATTTCTCCACTCTTCTCCAGTAGTATATTGGGTGGCTACTGACCTGGGGAGTTCATCTTTCAGTGTCATATCTTTTTGCCTTTCATTCTGTTCATGGGATTCTCAAGGCAAGAATACTGAAGTGGTTTGCCACTCCCTTCTCCAGTGGGCCACATTCTGTCAGAACTCTCCACGATGACCTGTCCCTCTTGGGTCGCACTACATAGCATGGGGCATAGTTTCACTGAGTTAGACAAAGCTGTGATCAATGTGGTCAGTTTGTATAGTTTTCTGTGACTGTGGCTTTCATTCTGTCTGCCCTCTGATGGATAAGGATGTTATGATAGAAGTCAGTCGAAATCAGTCAAATATGCAGACCATTGTAATTAGCAGGAGAGAAAGAAATCAATATGCCAATTTTAGATTTCCTTAATTCAAAGGGAGAAAAGTGCCCTTGAGCCAACCAATGATTATTTGATGGACTAATTCATATTGAAAAGCAGAGACATTACTTTGCTAACAAAGGTCCGTCTAGTAAAGGCTATGGTTTTTCCAGTGGTCATGTATGGATGTGAGAGTTGGACTGTGAAGAAAGCTGAGCACCAAAGAATTGATGCTTTTGAACTGTGGTGTTGGAGAAGACTCTTGAGAGTCTCTTGGACTGCAAGGAGATCCAACCAGTCCATTCTGAAGGAGATCAGCCCTGGGATTTCTTTGGAAGGAATGATGCTAAAGCTGAAACTCCAGTACTTTGGCCACCTCATGCGAAGAGTTGACTAATTAGAAAAGACTCTGATGCTGGGAGGGATTGAGGGCAGGAGGAAAAGGGGACGACAGAGAATAAGATGGCTGGATGGCATCACTAACTTGATGGACGTGAGTCTGAGTGAACTCTGGGAGTTGGTGATGGACAGGGAGGCCTGGTGTGCTGCGATTCATGGGGTCGCAAAGAGTCGGACACAACTGAGTGACTGAACTGAACTGAACTGAATTCATAGTCAGAAATTCTGACAGTTTTTATTAATTTTTGTCAGTATAAGCTTTTGTAAAGGGTACTCTAATGATCTAATATTTGAAAACTATATATTTCAGAATTAGTGTATCCAGACTTTGAGTCCAAATGCCAGAAAGCAAATCAATAACAATGGAGATGAAAGGGCAACAAAGCTTTACACTAAACCAGAAGAACATGTGCTAAGTGCAGAGCCACAATATCCAATAATACCCAATAACTGTTGAAGAACTGAACATCATACATACAGGTTTGGATCAAGGCTGAGAGACCAAAAATCTTAATGGTAGTTTTCTGGTACAGTTCTGCCAGGAGGCATACACTTCTTTGGGTGAACTGACAATGTCAGACTTAAGCATTAATTGATGCTTTCAAATTGTGATGCTGAAGAAGACTCTTGAGAGTTCCTTGGGCTGCAAGGAGATCAAATCAATCCATCTTAAAGGAAATCAGTCCTGAATATTCATTGGAAGGACTGATGCTGAAGCTGAAGCTCCAGTACTTTGGCCACCTGATGTGAAGAACTGACTCATTGGAAAAGATCCTGATGCTGGGAAAGATTGAGGGCAAAAGAAGAGGAGAGCAGCAGAGAATGAGATGGTTAGACAGCATCACCAACTCAGTGGATATGAATTTGAGCAAACTCTGGGAGATAGTGGAGGACAGAGGAGCCTGGAGTACTGCAGTCCATGGGGTCTTAAAGAGTCAGACACAACTTAGTGACTGAACAACAAAGCATTAGATGGAAATAGGAATCAACAATAGCACAGATAATATCGAAAGAATTATTTCCTAAAAAGTCTTATCTTTGGAGCTTAGGAAATAAGGATTTGTGATCATTACAGAGGTCTTGGTAGTGAAACACATGAAAAAGGTTTGAAGATTATCATATACAGAATAGAAAAGACCTGTGCAAACAGCTCAATAAGAAATCCTGAAGCTAGAGAGGACCATCTTGTTCATTCATGCATACCATAGCCAAGCCACACTGTGGGAAAACCTCCGTCTGTCATTTGTGCAAAGCATGCACAAAAGCAAACCCTTTGTAGATGTCAGCCCTGTGTCTCTCCAATATGCATTTTAAAGAAAGGACTCGAAGGCCTTAGACCTTGGAAGGCGTTACTGAAGACAAGAGACCACTGAAAAACTAATATTGCTGATCAGTTCTCAGGTTTGGGGTGACTTAGAAGTAGTAATTACAAGTAGTAATGAATCCCTTTAGCTTTTTATAAAACCCTAGAAAGCAGGATATTTATCTTTTACATGTTTTAATGCTTTCAACAGCAAGATTAATACACTACTTAGTGTCTGCTTTGTTAATTGCTGATAATTACACTAATAAGAAAATGGTAGGAAGAAAGTGATTGAAACTATAAGCACATTGTTTTCAGTAAAATTACATTAATTTCTTCTCTGATATGACTGTTGTTAATCACAACCCACCAAATGAGTAAGCCTAAAACAATCCTAAATGTATCATAAGAAGAGGAAAAAATTACAATAGAAAGCAGAAAATGTTACAGACATTGAAGCAGTTATTACAATGGGTCAAGGTATTAACAGAAGAGAAAATTCTACAAGACCCAAGACAAATTGTTTATAAAAGCACATAGTAGATAATATTTTAATATCTACAAACATCTGAAATACATCCAGCCCTTCTAGTCTAAATGCTAATCAATGAGGAATAATCGAAGGCCAGTCACAAATCTGAAGACGTTTGGCCTACATCTTGATGATTAACCATAAATTGTATGAAATACCAAGTACTGCTTGTTTTTTGTTTTAGCAACATCCAACACTGTCTAATTCAGAGTTATTCTCCCTGCTCCTAGTGATTTTAGAACAAACCCAGACTAAATTGATTTACTGAGGAAGATCAATCAGCAGCTGTTCAGCGAGCGGAAAGCACCATGTTCATTGGCCCATCTTGCTTGTGCAGAAAAAAGACAAAATAAGACAGTGTATACAAAGCTGCTGACTTTAGCCCTTGAGTTTCAGAGATACCATCTTAAGAAATGAAGTCATTCTAATGCTTAATTGCCAGTTTCATCTCTGATGTCAAAAAAAGGCCTTTTTTCCCCCTGTGACAATAGAAAACTGGAAAGAAAAACATTATAAATATAGTATAAATCACATGAAAGCTCTGTGAAAAGCTTACTTATTTCCAGTATAAGGAGCTTCACACCAATGGCAAATAAATTGAAAAAGATTATCAGTTATTTATGCTGTTTATGGCAGGTCCTGTTAGCTGCCTACCCAGCCTCTCTAATCATCTTCTCCTTGCTAATAAAATCTTTATTTGGATGTTGATAATGAACTCATACCCAGAAAATAAATCATAATTCATACATATTTATACTATTCTCCTTTAACACTTAAATTTTATTCTTTGAAAAGTCATTTAAATGTAAAGGGAAGTGAGTTCGGCAACTTTGGAGAAAATCTGGGGGTTGAGGTCTACTGTAGATAGGCTTACAGGGAGAGCTTTGTAGTGTTGGCCCTTTCTTTTCTTTGTTGCCTCGAATATAGCTTTGGCAGGACATAGGCTTGGGATTGTGACAGCATGTTTCAGTCATGAGGCAAGAAGCCTAAGGAGACAAACCCAGTGCTCAGGATGGCCAGGTAGGAGTGAAAAAGAACCTAGTTCTCTAATGAAAATGTTAAGTATCTGTGTCAATACAGAATCCACTTGTTCTAGTTATTTGTTTATAATTTAGTTAAATATTTTATTTACTTAAGCTCCTGAGAAATGGACCTTCTATGACTCTGTGACCTGTACCTGAAGACATTCTGATACAGTAATCAACACATAAGAAAACCTCCAGATTGATAGATAATGTAAATAAGAAAATGAAAACATGAGTGATTAAAATGTCACCTCAGTCATACAAACGGACTAGATTATCTAAGCAGACTATAAATATACAATTAGTTTGGTGATTCAGTAATCATAATTTATTCATTTAACATGTATTCCTTAATATAATTGGATGCTAAGCTGGTCTGTGGAGAAGACAGACATTAAATAATCACGTATAATTACAGTCTGAGAGACTTTATACAACCCCTTGGTTGAGTGCTTACTATGTGCCAGGTACTGTTCTGGGAATTGAAGATATTGCACTAAACAAACTTTTCTTATGAAGCTTACAGCCTTGATAATCTTTATCATAAAGACAATAAACATTTTTTTAAAAAGATAATAAATGAAGTTTTAAAAGTAAGAGAAAGACAAATCTCAATCTTAGTGACAGATGCTGGATATATTATAAAATTATAAAAAATAAACTTGAGAAGCTACCTTGGAAGCACAGTCAGAAAATACTTCTTTAATGAGGTGTCATTTGAAATGAGACCTGAAAATTATAAAGGTACCAGCCATGACAAGATCTGAAGCCAGATGTTCTAAGGTGAAAGGGAAGAAATACAGATCCTAAACCTTAGGGAACAAGTTTGGCATAGTTCAGAAGTAGGAGAAAGGCCAGGATGGTTGACCAACTAAGAGATCAGGGAAAGGGGTAGGAAACTAAAACGTGAAGGGTCATGGAAAGGAGAAGACTGACTATGAAAGGAGTCCACTGGAAAATTTTAAGCACCTGTTGACATAACAGAAATTTTATTTTTCAAGAGCTCATTCTGCCTGATATGTTGGGAATGAATTGTAGAGAAAAAAGAGAGAGAGAGCAAAAGATGCATTTGCACCCTTAGACAGGAAATGATGGAAGCTTGGTGTAAGCTGGAATAGAAAACAGAGTGGCGAAGATAGTTGGATATCTTTATCAATAGCTCTACCAATATATGTGAGTGTGTGTGTGTCCATGTGTGTATTTATTTTTATTTATTAACAAGTAAAGAAATTGAGGCCAAAGAAATTGTGATGTGCTCAAGTCATATGGCTATTACGTTGGAAACAAAGTCAATTAATTATTGCCATAATGACATTGTTAAAGGAGAGAATCTGTTCCACAATTGAATCCTCCTTCTTTCACAAAACTTCCCACTGCAAATTCTCTCTTGTCGTATACAAACTTCCTTCTGTTTCTCCTCTCTGAAGCCCATGCAGAAGGTAATGGATAGCAGTAGTTGAAAGTCTCCGAAGATTGAGAAATAAGGAGAATGATCTCTTGGTCTCTGGTAATATATATTACAAATGCACAGATATTTCAAAGTGTTTATTTTCTTTTGTTTACTGAACTGTTAAAATTATTCTGCAATGAATATTTTACATTCATGCCAAGAGAAAGAAAACAATGTATGTTATAGAAATAGAGAAATACCTCCTGGGAGAGTGCCAGGACATCCTTCTGCTCAGTATATTTAAAAATTTTCTCCCTGGTATTAGTCAGTGAATAGGCAACATGTTTGCTTGATTGTTTTCATGTAACTTTTCTAAACAAAAAGATGGCTGTAGGTCATTTCACTGGGCAACACTTTTAAACGAAAGATGAAGAGATTAAGGAAATGAACATTACCATTACTGATTTTTTAAATGGAATTCTGGGCAATATTCCAAGAAGCCTCAAATTCTTCCACAGAGTTTCAAATTCAATACCTGTCCCTTAATTGTCACCCCAGGGCTTACCATTACTCCCCACAATCATCAACTTTTCCAAGCCTATAAGCGGTCCTTAGGAAATCAAAAGCTGGAGAAAGTGCTATCGAATTTTGAAGTGTACTTTGAAGGAACAGAATTGAATTTCAAACATTGAAAAATTTATCAGCATCCTTGTTAAGAAATAAATATTTTTTCCCTTTTTCTCTGTTTATTGCCTGACTACCCCTTGGTTGCTTTATGCTAGCTACTTACTCATCATGTTTTCTTAGGGAAACACTTACAACCATGGTTTACTTACAGGCCACTGCAAAGAACTTCCCCCAGATTCTCCCTCAGACCTCTCACTCTGCAAGAAACAGCTCTGAGTGCATTCACGTTCCATAATTATTAGCATTATTCAGATCATGACTGTTCAAATTAACATGAACACACCAAGTTTCACTATTCCCAGTTTTGCTTCTTTAAACTTGCAGTAAGAACAGAGTGTTATTATATGAAGCATGCACACCATTCAACTGTTTAACCATGCTCTTAATCAGTGTATAATATGTGTCACAAATAGGCGGCTGCTAAATGAATTATACATAAAGATAATGTTTTCTAGATTACTCTTGCCTGGATATTTTGCATAATTTGGGTCCTAATACATTCTGATCCTTAATTCTCTTTTTTTAATAGAAACTAAATCATTACCTTGTTCTTTTTAGTTGTTTAAAACTTTGTTTTTCATATATGCTATAAAAGTAAAGGGAAGACAACATTTTTAATTTTAGTGTTTATAGCATATAATTTTCTGAGAGCCAAAATCGCTTTCTCTTTTCTTTCTCATGTTTCCTGATTAAGTTGCAAATATATTTGCCTTTAAAAATAACTGCTACTAAGAAAAATATAAATTCAATAGAACCAAGTTGTATTATTAATAGAAAATAACTAATAAAAGCAAGGGGTAAGCTATTAGGCCCTCATATATACCCCACCCTCCATAGAATTTCATAATCAAGACATTACAATAGGCTAGTATGTAAATGGAATCATTAAATAATGAAGAAAACACTATAGACATAATATGGTAGAATTCACAGTGGGTGATAAACTTGGAATTTATACCCACATCTTCAATAGACTTGTTAAAATGTCTCCTCTCTACAGATAAATAAAAATCAACAAGATAATAAGTTAAAATATGGATTATAGCTGCTATTAAGATGAACAGCATAAAAAATCACCTAAGGCACTTATTTGAAATGCTAATTCCCAATTCCCAGCCCCAGAGAATCATTTTCATTCCGTAAGTCTGGGGGAGGAGTAGCAAGGCATGATCTGGAAATCTGTGTTTTTAATAAACACCCAGATGTGAAACAGGCTATCTGAAAGTCCATTTTGCTTAACTGCCCTAATATAATCTAGACACATATCCAATTATTCCTCCTCCAACCTTACATGCCATTAAACAAGACAAAAGTCACAAGCAGGTAAAAGATTTGTCCATACAATGGGAAAAGGGTGGGATAGAGGGAAGATGAGAGCCATGGACAGTGTTCACCCTAAGATACCTTATTCTTTTAATATATATTCCGTGTAGCCCAAGCATTTTGTTTCAGTTTCTTATAGGAGATGGTTTATGGTATAAAATATGCTTAATAGTAAAGAGAAAAATTGTTATCCCTGATGTTACTTTTTTATTCCTTTGTTAAGCTTTGTTTTACTGGCCTCAGTGGTCTCCACTTTGCTACCTTCATGTAGCTTCTTCTCTTTAGGTTATCTGTGATGGTCATTTTTTCCCAATAAACAGACATCTATTGACTGATGTAGAAATGTATGCCCCTCTTTGGAAACTTATGCAAGGCCTGTAAATTCTGTGAAAATAAATCATGAAACAACTGTAACCTGTGGCCAAAACTCGGATAACTCCTCAATAGCCATGTAGTTGACCTGGTGCTGAATTCTATCTCAGAGTTTTAAAACAGTTATGTATATTTCAGAATATACCATTGAATGTTTAATATCTCTAAAGTTTATGAGGTTTCACTGTACTTGGATATGATTAGATTTTGCTTGAACTCCAATATGATTTATGGGAAATAGAAGAAACTGCTGGAATTGCAGTTTCTAGAGCTTTAGCCCAGAATATATCTTCTGGTTCTACAGTGAAATTCATCCTCCATACTCACCATTAAAAAGTAGTCTTAGGATCACTTTATAAAAAGTACACATACTAGAAAAAAAGACATAAAAGCATGATAAAACAAAATAATACTTGCATATAATCATCATAAATGATGCTACCAAAGTGTCACGAAACACTTGTACACATATGCCCCCTTGTGGTGAATGCATGGGACATTTTAAAAGCTTTTCGTAAATCAAAGAATATTTTTCTTAGTTTAGTATTGTGTGAGATAGAAGATGTACATTTTAATAAGTCCTAGTTTACGAGATTTGACTTATGTGTTGTTTACTAAAGCTTAATAACTCTGAACTATTTACCCATAAGAAGGAAGGAAGGATAAGAGAAAACTGATTTCTAGTATTTAACTGAGAAGTTACCCACATTTACATTAAGATTCCAATACTGTACTTTAAAATGATTCAGTCAGTGTTTTTAGTGGAAAAATAATCCCAGTGAAAAGATTAAATGTAAAGTCAGAAGAAGGATTGTTAAAGTAAGTGAAAGCAGCAAGTTTAAAACAAATTGGGTGGAAGACAAAGAAGCAGAAAGAAACTTAGTGGAAAAGAAAATAAAACATGTGGACTTTTCATTGACATTTTTAAATGCCAATGCAAGTTTTCTTGCATATAAATGAAAGTCATGGTTTTGAGGACACTTCAGAGAAATAGAAGATATTTCAAAGGGCAAGAGGGCAACCATGATTCTTGGAAGATTCAAAGCAATGACAGATTCTGCAGACTGGGGCACAGTAGCCTATATATAATTGATACATACAAGGGGAGAAAGGGTAGATTAAAAAACAGCAACTTGATTAAACCCTAGTTAATGAAGAGAGAAATGATCAAGGGTTAAACCAGAAAAAAATATTGAAATATAAACTACTCAAGTGGATTTTCCGTTATATAAGGAAAATTACCAGAAAAAATAATAGCAACTACAAGCGCTAGTATTCTATTACTAGTACTCTGTTTTAGAAAAATAATTGATATAAAGTTTATGGATATGTTTTCCCACATTTATTTTGGACATGAGGGTAGTAATACATAAGTTACCTTTGAATAAAATATTGTCCTGGTGTACCACAGATTATACACAGGTTATATAATCCCAGAATTTAAACATTTGTTCAAGTAAGAATTTCCTCCATCCCACCAACACTATTACAGATTTATTCAAGTGTTAGAAATAGTCCAGAAAAAAATATAAGCCAATTTAGCACCTAGTAAGATCATGTGGAAAACTATTTGAATTTTTATTTCTCATCCTGAAACAAAAAAATATAAGGAACTCTCAAGAACAAAACAGGACGTATTCTCTGTTATTTTGAATTCTGTTTCTAGCTAAATATTATTTTTAAATTCCTACTCTTGAAAACTTATAAAACATTGCCAGAAAAAAGGTTATAATAACAATCTTAAGATAAAATATTCATTATACTTCCTTTGTACTGTTTTGTACTGTTCTCTTTATTTTTGAAATGTTGCTATATATTCATTTTTACTAGTTTTATAGCTTTGAATATTTTAGGTTAATCTGGGTCACATTTCTAATATAAGTTTTTTAAAACTCCTCATGTCCCTTTACCGTCTAAATTGGAGCCATCTTGCCATTCACATTGACAGGAAGCACAGTACAGATGGAAATGAACATTGTGATTTTAAAGGTATTGAGACCACACTGTAAACTCCTATCCTTCAATGTACGTTGCTTGAATATAACTTTCCCAGAAAAATGCAAGATACACAAGAGGATAAGGGATGTTATGCCACAATTTACAAGAAATAAACAAGAATAAGGAAGACAAAAATGAAACATGGATGTGGCACAATGTGACAGAAATATGCCCCATTAAAACAGCATTCCGTCATACATCAAAACCAATACAATATTGTAAAGTAAAAAAAAAAGAATAAAATAAAATATGCTGAGAAGAGTTAGGAGAAAAAAAAAACAAAACAGCATTCTATAGGATGACTTCTTACCTGATTTTATCTGTACTGACCAAGAATCTAAGCTATCATAGTCATAGAGGCTCTGCCAGTAAAGATATCAATAGATGACAGTGTCTGGAGACTCTTCAATTCTAGATCTTTGGGGATGACAAAAGGATTACTTAAAATGCCCTGAACCTACATTATGAAAATAAAATACATTTTATCAGACATTACATTAATCATAAGTCTACTCAATACAAGAAAATAGTATTCTAATATTAAATTCTAATTTCTTCTCAGTAAAGAATTCATAAAAAATATCTAAGATAATAGTCTGTTTTGGTCTAATCTGAATTCCTTTTCCAGATTTCAGTGACTCCTTTCTATATCTTGTCATTTCTATCAATATACTTGCTCAAAGTTCATGTCAGATACAGCCTTTTTCACTGAATTTCTAAGATGAGTTACTTCCTATAATAAAGTGGAAAATACTGGTTCCCTGCCATCTTTGTAAATCCAAAAATAACATCTCTTTTTGTAGTGCCATAGCACTGACAGTATTTCTGAGTCCTCATACTATGTGCTGCATTTTTCATATAGATGGAAAATATTGATAAAGATTTTTTTGGTACAATGTTATCAAAAGAAGTTCAGAGCAAAAAGAATTGTAAAGACGGAGCTCCCTGATGTTGGTCAGCTTACTTGGAGGTGTCTCAAGCCCTCGTGTTCATCTTAAGAAAGATGTTAATATAGTTTAAGAGCTCCTCCAGTGGATTCTAACACTAAAGAAACTTCATAGAACATGGAGTTTATGATGGATGAAGACCTATTACTGAGATATTATATAGTTTATAAATATCATGTATGAAAGGAGTTGCCAGTCCAGGTTCGATGCATGATACTGGATGCTTGGGGCTGGTGCACTGGGACGACCCAGAGGGATGGAATGGGGAGGGAGGAGGGAGGGGGGTTCGGGATGGGGAACACATGTATACCTGTGGCGGATTCATTTTGATATTTGGCAAAACTAATACAGTTATGTAAAGTCTAAAAATAAAATAAAATTAAAACTTTGATTTTCAAGCTGCAAATTCTAATTTTTAAGCATATAATTAGATTTTCAGACATCCAAACTAAAATACCTATTAGGAATTTTCTTCACCTGACTCTGTTAATCAGTTTGGGCTGCCATGACAAAATGCCACAGACTGACTGGCTTAAGCACTAGGAATTTATTTTTCCCAGTTCCGAAGGCAAAAAGTCCAGAATCAAGGCTTTGGCTTATTCAATTCCCTGGTGAGAGGTCCCTTCCTGGCCTGTAGAAAACCACCCTCTCACTGTGCTCTTACATGATTAAAGGAGAGAGAGCTCTCTGCTTCTTATCAGGACACAAATGCCATTATTGGGGTTCCACCCTCATGACCTCATCCAATCCTAATAACCCCCCAAAGCCTCCACTTCTGAATACCATCACATGAGGTGGTTAGGGCTTCAACATACAATTTTTGGAGCAACACAAACTTTCAATCCATCACACTAATCATCTCCTAAAGAGCTTAAAACAGGGAGATATGTTAAATGTTCCCCAAAATATTAGTTTGGTTATTTTCTGTGGTTGTATGTTAGTTGTTTATCCTTAAGCCAGGCCATTAAAATGGAAATTCTAATACTTGAATGAATAGATCCTAAAATTTAAATTGCAACAAGATTTGCCTTCATTTAAGGGGTCCTCCTTAAGCAACATTACCCCCATCATATCTTTCACAGTTTATCTTTGGGACTTAAACAAATGTGTTCAAGTTGGAGATTTACACAGTTGGATTTCCTCTCCTGGATGTCCTTGTAGTCTTTGTTTGCATAGTTTGTGAATTGCATGGACAAATCAGTACTGCTTTGAGTGCTCTTTGGCAAATTAGTGAAAAGTAATGTGCTCTTCCGGTGGAAAACTATACTTACTCCCTCTGGTGTATTGTCAAGATGTCAAAACCATTGTTTCTGTATGTATGATTCAGGCGACTATCCTGTCTCATAGGACTTCCTTTTATGTCCTGGAGACCATCCAGAGCTCATATAGGAGACAGAGATCTTTTTAGTTTCTCAAAATTTAAGAACTAAGTGTGTGGGAAGAGGTGGGAGATGAGGAAGGAAAAACAAATACCAATCCTCTTTGTCTTGAGTTTGAGCAATCAGCCTGTCCCCTTTTGCAAATATATCCTGATTTCCCCTTTTGCAAATATCTCCTGATTTCCACTAAAGAAAAGAAAAAAAAATCAAATATTAATTGAACAAGTAATGAAAAAAGACAGTAAAGATGAAACATATGTTTTAAAACATTAAACAAAATAACTGAGGATTAAGCAAGGTATAAACTGGATTTTTAAAGGACTTGAAATTGCCCTGGAAAATGGAAGATCTTCTTTCATGAGGGTATCATTTTTTTTTTAATTTTATTTTATTTTTAAACTTTAAATAATTGTATTAGTTTTGCCAAATATCAAAATGAATCTGCCACAGGTATACATGTGTTCCCCACCCTGAACCCTCCTCCCTCCTCCCTCTCCATACCATCCCTCTGGGTTGTCGCAGTGCACCAGCCCCAAGCATCCAGTATTGTGCATCAAACCTGGACTGGCAACTCGTTTCATACATGATATTTTACATGTTTCAATGCCATTCTACCAAATCTTCCCACCCTCTCTCTCTCCCACAGAGTCCATAAGACTGTTCTATACATCAGTGTCTCTTTTGCTGTCTCGTACACAGGGTTATTGTTACCATCTTTCTAAATTCCATATATATGCGTTAGTATACTGTATTGGTGTTTTTCTTTCTGGCTTATCTCACTCTGTATAATAGGCTCCAGTTTCATCCACCTCATTAGAACTGATTCAAATGTATTCTTTTTAATGGCTGCGTAATACTCCATTGTGTATATGTACCATAGCTTTCTTATCCATTCATCTGCTGATGGACATCTAGGTTGCTTCCATGTCCTGGCTATTATAAACAGTGCTGCGATGAACATGAGGGTATCTTATGAGGCCAGGACACAGTCCCTGCCCCAAACTTCAGCAAAGAGCCCTCACCTGGAATATCTGGACCTAAGGCATCAAGACAAGTTTCCCACTATGAAAAGGAGTTCTAGTTCATTTCCCAGATCACTTCATCTCTGACAGTACTGAATAAACAGTCTTCTACCTCTTTAGCTGATTTCTCATAGAGGAGGACTTTATGAGAGACTTACTTCTTAAATTCAAAAACAAAATAAGTCTTTAGGGAATGCTTAAAGATGCCTTTAAAATGTCTATTTTAATGTCATTCTTAACATCTACTCTTAAAAACTGGAATAGTCACTTGAATTAAATATCCACCAACAAGAAAAGAAATCATGATGTATCTATGTGATAGGACAGGTAGTATATATTGACAGTGTTCTTCCTGTATTTCTTATTCCTTTTACCATTGTTAAGTACCCAGGCTCCTAATATGCATTTGTTACCATACCAAACTTGGGTCCATTTTCCTGCTTACAGTAAAGTTGATATACTGACAACAGATTGTGGTGAAGGAAAATGCAGAGTTTATTGCAGGTGCCAAACAAAGAGTACAGGCAGCTAATGCTAAAACACACTCAGACCTGCCAGTGGCTTTAGGGAAAGGTTTTTAAAGACAGAATAAGGGAGAGTGTTGTGAGGTGTATGATCAGCTCATAGACATTCTTCTGATTGGTTGGTAGTAAGGTAGTCAGGAGTCAATATCATCAATCTTCTGTCTGATTCCAATACATGTGGGGTCTTTGTGCTTTTGGTCAGCATTCAGTAAACTTCTTCCATCTGGTGGTGGTTTCAGCAAAACAACCCAAAAGTTATGGCTCAAAGTACTATCTATAGCCCTTGTTGTTATTCAGTTGTCAGCCAACTCTTCATGATCATATGGACTGCAGCATGCTAGACTTCCCTGTCATTCACTGTCTCCAAGAGTTTGCTTAAACTCATGCCCATTGAGTCAATGATACCATTCAACCATCTCATCTTCTATCTCCCCCTTCTCATTCCCTCAATTTTCCCCAGCATCAGGATCTTTTCTAGTGAGTCAGCTCTTTGCATCAGATGGTCAAAGTATTGGAGCTTCAGCTTTAGCATCAGGTCTTCTAATAAATATTTGGGGTTTATTTCCTTTAGGATCAACTGGCTTGATCTCTTTGCTGTCCAAGGGACAAGAGTCTCCTACAACACCACAGATAAAAAGCATCAATTCTTTGGTGCTCAGCCTTCTTTAGAGTCCAACTCTCACATCTGTATATGACTACTGAAAACACCATAGCTTTGACTAGACAGACCTTTGTCAGCAAAGTAATATCTCTGCTTTTTAATATGCTGTCTAGGTGTGTCATAGCTTTTCTTCCAAGAAACAAGTTTCTTTTAATTTCATGGCTGCAGTCACCATCTGCAGTGATTTTGGAGCCCCCCAAAATAAAGTCTGTCACTGTTTCCATTGTTTCCCCATCTATTTGCCACAAAGTGATGGGGCCAGATATCATGATGTTTGTTTTTTGAATGTTAAGTTTTAAGCCAGCTTTTTCACTCTCCTCTTTCACCTTCATCAAGAAGCTCTTTAGTTCCTCTTGGGTTTCTGCCATAAGGATGATGTCATCTGCATATCTGAGGTTGTTCATATTTCTCCGGGCAATCTTGATTCCAGCTTGTGCTTCTTCCAACCCAGCATTTCGTTTGATGAAGTCTGCTTGTAAGTTAAATAAGCAAGGTGACAATATACAGCCTTGATGTACTCCTTTCCCAACTTTGAACCAGTCCATTGTTCCATGTCCAGTTCTAACTGTTGCTTCTTGACCTGCATACAGATTTCTCAGGACACAGGGAAGGTGGTCTGGTATTCCCATCTCTGTAACAATTTTCCACAGTTTGTAGTGATCCACACAATCAAAGTCTTTACCATAGTCAGTGAAGCAGAAGTAGATGTTTTCTTCTGGGATTTTCTTGCTTTTTCTATGATCCAATGGATGTTGGCAATTTGATCTCTGGTTCCTCTGCCTTTTCAAAATCCAGCTGGTACATGTGCAAGTTCTCAGTTCATGTACTGTTGAAGTCTAGCTTGAAGGATTTTGAGCATTACCTTGCTAGCATGTGAAATAAATGCAATTGTGCGATAGTTTGAACATTCTTTGGCATTGCTCTTCTTTGGGATTAGAATGAAAACTGACTTTTTCCAATCCTGTGGCCACTGCTGAGTTTTCCAAATTTTCTGGCATATTGAGTGCAGTACTTTAACATCATCACCGTTTAGGATTTTAATTAGCTCAGCTGAAATTTAGTCACCTCCACTAGCTTTGTTCATAATACTGCTTCCTAAGGCCTGCTTGACTTCACACTCCTGGATGTCTGGCTCTAAGTGAGTGACCACACCATTGTGGTTAGCCGAGTCATTAAGACCCTTGAAGAATAACTAAAGGTGTTTAACTTTATTTAATGGCTGAAGTATTTTTTTCTTGTCCTGCTTGACTCTTTTTTGTTTGTTTGTTTCTTCATTTTCTCACTTCTGTAATTAAATGTATTCTTTGGAACTCAGGGAAGCCCAAGGAGGGTTAAAGTTTTTCTACAAACAAGAGTCAGGCAGAAGACATGGAGCAGTCTACCCCCAGGAAAACCCCATAGAGTCCTGCTCAGTTACACCTTTGTTCCAACAGTCAGCATCTGGGGCTTTGTCAGAAGACTGTCCTAAAGACTGCTGGCATCTACTTTGCCTGCAGCAAAAAGACCTGAGAAGCAACTTGGGATTTACATCCCACCAGGGACAGCCTTGGACCAATAACTGCCACTGGAAGAAGCAGAGGTATAAAGACTCCAGCATTCTTGCTTCTGACCTGGATGACTCTGCAGGGGAAATACAAACAGAAATGCTTGAGAATGATAAACATCAAGTTCAGAGTACGAGCCATTGGCTATGGTAGTTAGGGGAACAAATGAGATCTGGAAGAGCTTCAACTGTATCAGAAATACTGCATTTTTAAAGTCAGGTAGTGGATATATGAGTAGTCTTTGTATCAGTTTTTATGTGACCTTTTTTGTCTGAAATATTTTATAATAATTTAAGAGTTTTTTAAAGATTGACAAGAAAATGCTACATGCTTTTTTAATAGTAAAGCATATATTGTCATTTAAAAAGGTCCAGCATCCTCACATTTGTCCTTCAAAGAGTGGATGTCTACCCAAATCTAGAGCTAAAAGAGAAGTCCTTAAAACAGAATTCTGTAACCACTTAATCTTCTACTTCTCGTACTGATGCCACTTTTCCTATTCTTGGTATAGCTCATCAACACACATTTACACATGGTTTTCGTTCCCTGATCTTCCCAACCCTGAGCTCTTGGTCAACTATTTTAAGAAGACACATTCATGCCTTGAATCATCTGTCCCCTTCATCTTCAGCCTCATCAAAATTCAGCTCTGGGTAACATATGTTTTCCCTTTTACCTACTTCTGTTTTGCGGCTCCTGACTTTTACCATTTAAGTGAAAAAACTCTGCCAACAGACTTCTCTACAGACTTTTCCATGAGAACAGCTGCTTGCAGGCACTTTGAAGATAGAGACTGTATTTTCCCTTGCAATGTCTATCCCTGTGTTAGTTAGCTAGGGCTGCCATAACAAAATATCACAAGCTTTGTGACTTGAACAACAGGATTTATTATTTCACAGTTCTGAAGTCTTGAAATCTGAGAGCAGGGAGAGAGAATCTGCTTCATGCCTCTCTCCTTGCTTCTGGTGATTTGCTGGCCATCTTTAATGTTCCTTGACTTGTAGAAGAATTATGCCATCTCGGCCTTCACGTTTACATGCATTATCCTTGTGTGCGTGTCTCTGGGTCCACATGTTCTCTTTTCTGTATGAATGTCAGCTATATTGAATTAAGGATTCACCCTAGTCCTGTATGACCTCATCTTAACTAGATACATCTGCAGTAACCCTATTCCCATGTAAGTTCATACACTAAAGTACTGGGGTTAAAACTGCAACAAAGGAATTGTGAAGAGACACAGTTAAACTCATAAAAATCCACTATATTTGAAATCAGAAGCATTTATTCATTGTCTTTTCTTGATCTAAAAACAGGCCTCTGTAGAAGAGGCTTTAGTTTGTTACTCAATAAATATTCCTTGAATTCAACTGTGAAGAGTAGGCAACATTGTCATTTCTGTTTTGACCTGAGCCCTTTCCTTCAGTGTCCTGTTGTCTTAAGCACTACTCCAGGTAGTCTGTCTCTTAAGCATTCTCTTCCATTAAACAGGAGAGCATTATTTTCCACACAATGTAGCCTTGGAACACTACTATATTAGTTTCCCTAATGGGTTCTTCTGACTTACAAATGCCGGGTTTATTTTGGCTTGCATATGAAGTTTGATTGCATGCATTCATAATCGAGTTTCCCTTCTGATTTATTAATCAGAACCATCATATATCAAAATGATAATTAGCTGGCAAGTTGTGGCAAATGTATACAAAGTTATTTATAGATATCTCGCACTTTGCATGTTAACATTATCTAATAAATCATGTAACAGTAAAAGTGGCAGAATACCCAAATTAAATCATTTACTTTTATTGAAAGTGTGAGATTTTAGAATACCATTCTTAAACATTCACAGTGTCTATGGCTTAATTAATCTGCTTCTCCATAATTTGACTCTAATATTTTGAAATGACCTCATAGATACGTTTATCATTCAACATGGAAGTCTGTTGGGTTACATGTTCTGAATTTAATTCATACAGTATCATATTGGGAACGATATTGCTATAGACACATAGATATAGATACAACACTTCCATTTTCTCATTTACAGTTTCACTTACACCATAAGGAAACAAAATAAATTATCATGCAACACATTTGAATATTTTCATATCAGAGTGCCTGTATATAAATAAATATGAAAGGTATTAACTGATATAACTTTTTTCTAGACATATATGCTGAAAGCATCTGATCATTTTAAAATACTTAAGCAAAAAAAATTGAGGAACACACAACTAGAGTTTTATGATTAGCTTTTAATTCTTTTTTTTTTTTTTTAAACCAGCAGTTACTTTGAGATTGAAGGAACGGAGACAGTCAAAATTTTTTTAGGTATCTTTTGTAGAGAATAGCCTAGGAAAGATCTTAAATAACATGAAGATCATGGCCCTTTGGAGAGCACAGTAGACCAATGTCTGAAAGGTCAAAATTCTGCTATTCCCAGTTTCTCCTATTTGCTCTTTATGGAGCAAATTAGAGAAGTGAGTAACACCATAGAAGTTATATGCCTTTGGAAATTACTTCTATTCAAGTTTCTGTTGACCCTTTCATATTTTCTTGGGACAGGAACAGCAGAACAATAAATATACTTGCCTTGCAGAGGAGAGCATACAAACTGTAGGCTGCTTTATCAAATTTTTCTCACAAGAGAAAAATCAAGAGCAGGTTCACCAAATTTCTCTCCCAAGAAAGTTTTGTTTGTTTGTTTGTTTGTTTTTTTAATGTTTGTCTTGAGAACCGGTCTCTGTCAATTAGGTCATGACAACTCATAACCACTTTTAGCAGATAGCTGTACCAACCAAAACATTTAAAGTGATGAGAATGAGCAACCACACCCACACACTTGCTTCAAGTTAAAATTAGAGCAAATCAGGACAATTCTGCCTCACATATCAATATTTATTAACAAACAGGAACGAGACATTCATACAATTTGTTCTGTGAGATAATGAAGTCCCAGTTCTCCATTCTTATAAGGGATCCCTAAACATCTCACCTGGGTCGGGGGGGGGAATATATATATATATAATTTGAAGAAGCCTAAAACAGCATCCAGAGAGCCAGGATTCTACAGCCTTACAAGCCAGGCAGTCAGACATGTTCAGATTAAGCGTCACAACAACTTATGGAGCATTAAGAGATTAAATCCATCCCTTATGTGACAGCCCAGCTATAGGCCTCTCTGCATTCCTATATTCTGATTATTTAAGAGAAGAAAGTTACTGCCAAAATATTTTAACTAATACACATATCTTGAATGTCATTAGTCTCATCAATGAGGATATGTTTCTAAACCCATTATGCTAATCAACCATTCACTAATTTAACCAATGGAATTCCTTTTCTGATGTGTATCATGCTAATTATTAAAGCTTCTATTTTTGATCCAGATAAATAGCTTAATTAGTTGTATCAACCTCCTCCGGAGTCCTGGTTTCCTTTTAGAATGCTAGTGAGCCATCACTGAGCTGTGAGATTCCAAAAAGCTGTGAGTGACCAATTCAATTGGTCACTGAGCTGTGACCAATTCCAACTGGTCATCACATCTACAGTGTAAGGTACACTAAGTAATTTACACTAAATCACAGACATCACAGCATTACAGCAAATCTCTAAGATACTAAGATCTTTTATGGTACCATTATTCTATTATCTGCCTTTATCTTTTTTTCTCTCTTTTTGGCTATGCTCTCCTTTATGCTAATAGGAATTTCTCTTTGGCGTCTTCTCTTTCTTCAGTTTGTTGGTCCATGTCTCTCTGATTTCTTATCTTATGACTCCTAGGAAATAAGGTTTTCCTATCACTACCTACATTGATATTTTCTCCAAAAGAGATCTCTAGACCACCCACTTTCAGAATCATCTGGGATAAAATGAGAGAAATGCATATTCCCAAAGAGCATCTCTGCACTTTCTCTAGAAATCTGCAGTTTTAGCAGACACACCCTCTTCATGGTTCTTATACACACTAAGCTTTGAAAACACATCCTGTTTCTCCTGTTCCAGTCAGGTAGCAAGATTCGTATTAAACATAAACTATGTGCAGATTGGTTTTATTTAGGTTATTTTTACTTGGTGCATCTACTTTTCAACATATTGTGGAACCTTCATAAATATTCAGTAACTGTAAAGCAAACTCTCAATTATTCAGGTGTGAATTAACTAGCTGATGGGTTATCCAAGCTTTTAGCTTCTTCCACCTTCTTCTTAATGTGTTGTGGCTATTTCTCTGGGGAACAAATCACTCATTTGTTGCAACTTGTTAGCAAGTTTGATAAAAGGCTGAGTTTCTAGGCATATTGAAATGAAGTTGGGGTTTTCTGTGTAATAAATATCCTACCCAGAAGGACCATTCCTTCTAAAGATAATGAAGAACTAGCTATAATATCTACCAGTCAAATAAGGACCAAAAGCACTAGCCTAACTCATTTGCTGGGAAAAAATTCTTCATACTTATTATTACAAATTACAATATATATTGCTAAATAGCCACACAAAATATCAAAATATAGCTACAATATCAGGTAATTAAATGGAGGGTAAAAAATTGCTTCCCATAAGGGTTTCAAAATACCATCAACAGTATCCTTAGACAAAATTGGGAAAAGTTAAAAAGGGACAAAGGCAATCTTTCTTCTCAGATATATCTGTTTTCTATAGAAAACAGAATATTTAGCCATCTCTAATGAGATTTGTCTACTTTCCATCTCTCATGTGTATTTCACTTATGCACATTTCTTTCCATGGGGTTTACTCTGGTTTCCTGGGATATTACTGCTATGTGATTATAGGCATATCAAGTTTTAAGACCTTTCTCACACAATGGCAAATTCTTACATGTAAGCAGCTGTCTAGTCATCTAACATACAGAGCCTGGATCACTCACTTTCAAGTAATTTATGAGCAGCTTAACATGGTGATTCACACCTTTGAAAAAAAAAATACGCTTTGATTTCAACAAAGCCTAATGGCTTTATGAATTTTAGCACATAGCATACTCACTTCACTCTAGTATACTCACTATCCACAGAGGTCCTTTGTCAATCCCAAATACCACCACCACACACACTTCCATCTCCTTCTTCAAAACAGATGTAATGAAGGCTTCCCGGAGTTTTTTTACCAGACTCTGCTGTTCATCTGCTCAGGATTCCTAACTCTTTCACAAACAAGGGTTTCACTCATCGGATCTAGGAGGTGTGGGATGGCCCCCTAGATGACCTCTAAGAACACCTAAGTTTAAATTACTGTAGATCTTCTGGGTGGGCTGTATTAGTTCCTTTCACAATCTTTGGTGGCCCCTATGTGGTGTCCACTAAGTCACTGACCATACATTTTTTAACATATCACTGAGAGTCAGTTCTCCCTTCTGTAAAAACATGATACCACCTATGTGGTTTATTGTAAACTTGGCCCACCTATATCACAGATAACTTCCTGTGAACAGAAAGCCAGCTAAGAACAGGAGACATGGGGTTTAGGAACAAGTTCTCAAGTAGCCACACCATTCAGTCATTGTCTGTCCCTCTCTTTCAATTCAGTCCCTGAAGACTGGGGCAAGGTAGGATGGGGAGAGAAAGGAAATAATGACAGGTGACATGTGGACCTCCTTTCTTAAGGAAAAAGCAGGTAAGATCAATTCTTATTCAGTCCCTGGAATCCTTTCTTAAAAAGCCTGCTTCAGTCTGCTGTTACTTGACTGGTGTATGAGAACTATGTGTTGGAAAGTGTGGATTTATAGAGCCTATTCAGTTGGATTGCATAAGTGGCAAAGTCCTCAATGGAAGTCAAATGTAATATGCTTAATTTGCACATTGCTTTATTATTCTTTAATATCTAGTCTCCTTGCTATAATCTTGATACTGTTTGCATGGAGGATAGTACTTTAAAATACCTTAGACTCAGGCCAAAATGATTTAATCCTTTTTAAAAACTGTTCGCAGGAACTGTTAAGAAATTGCTGCAGGAGTCTCGGGTTAAAAGATGAAATCCTAGAATAAATTTTCAATGTCAAAAATAAAAAAGAGTAGAAATAGAAGCTATAGTTTTGATCATTTTCTTTCCAAAAGATTTAACCTCCTTCCTTATGCACACTGCAAAGTTGTTTAGATTCTCATTTCAGTCAGAATACCTTTGACTGCCCCACTGTGGCTGCTGAGAACTTGATTTAGGATATACCATGCACTAGTGGATTATACAGTCCATCGTTACTCCTGAAAGGATGAGCTCTTAGTGCTTTCCAGAGGAAAAATGGAAACGTTTCAAGGAATCTACTTAAATCTCAATTAAATTTAGCTCCAAAATTGTATTGTTCCTTTCCTAGTCAAAGGGATTAATTATATAATAAGTCTTTTTCAATTCCAATTTCAAGTTCTGATTCTTACCTCTTAAATCACCCAGAGTGTTTTTGTGGGTCTACCAAATAATACTCCAACTTCCAGCTCTAAAGAATGCTGCTGCTGCTGTTGCTGCTAAGTCACTTCAGTCGTGTCCGACTCTGTGCTACTTTCTGCTGAATAGTTTTTGCCTTTATAATGATAATCCCATACTTTACTCCCTGCAACTTTGCTCTGAATAGTGTTTTGCTGTTAGCAGCCCTTGTTCCAAACTATTCTTATTTCTACAAATTAGGTGAGTTTTTTGGCTTTCAAGACCAGCACTTTATTCACTATAATTCTTTTTACCTGTTGAGAGGAGTAGGGGAGTGATTAGAGGAAGTTTAGGCAGAAAAGAAGAATTGCACAGTCACTGGAAATAGTGAAGGTCACAAGGAGGCAAAACAGACACGTGCGTGGAGGAGAGTGTAGACGCACTGCTGCGTCCCTAGCCTACTGGTTTTGTTTTTGTTTTTGTTTTTGCTTTTAAAAGACAGGAAAGAAGAAAGGAGAAAGGAAAAAATCAAAAGAAATTAGGAAGAAGGAGGAAGGGAGAAGAAGGAACCCCTGATAGGAAGGATGATGAAAGAGGAGGGGAAAGATACCTTTGAACATGTCAAAGTGAGTTCTCCTTAAATCCTGCTAAGATTGTTTTTGTTACCATTTTATATAAATGACTTCTCTCAGGGTCACATGAGAGCAGAAACTTATTCCTTACTCTAAAAAACTAAACTAAATATTTTTCCTTTAAATTGATTTTGCTGAAATGGATTTTTCATATTGGAACCTCAGCTTTGATTCATTTGCATTCCAAAGTGAAAATGATCTGGGTAGTGAAAAGGAAATGGAAACTTCACCAGCTAAAATTTCCCTGAACTTATAGTAGAAGTGTGTGGAGCTGACTCTCTAAACCATATGTCTGCACATCTGACCATTAAAAAAAAGTCCTGAAGGAGACTAGCTATTAACAGAATTTTGTGGATAATTCTCTTTTTAAATTATGAAAAATCTTTAAACATCAATTATCTTCATACTACTTCCTTATCTCTAGTTTTTCTTCTCTTTAAAGTCAGAGTTGCAAGCATTTGGTTTGTAAAGACTCATTTCTGAGGTATTATTTCAGTAACCTCAATATGAAAAAAGGCTGGAGGGCAGAAAGGAAGAATAGAGACAGGAAGAGGGAGAAAGAGAAGGAAGAGACCTAGGAAGGAGAGTGGCATGAATAGTCCAACCAATTGCAGACATAGCAGGGGAGGAAAGGAGATGAAACCATTACTTTGAAGGGATAACATCCCCATTCACTTTGTACTGATGGAAGATGAGCTGAATTAGTAGTTATTTAAATATAAGCCTTTTCTGTGTTTCTCCAGTTGAGTTTTGGGATGTCTTGCCAGCAGCCTAACCTAATTTGGTAGAAAACAGGTTAGAATCAGGTTAAGACTATTAGTTCCAGTCCAGGTTACATGTAAGGGTGGGTTTACCACAATATGAGGACTTCAGAACAAGTTTTCCAAACAAAAAGCCCCCAAATCAGGATAAACCTTATTCCGCAGGCCTCTCTCTATAGGCTGGGCCATTGACCAAGTCCATCTCCTTAAGAATCTCTTTGCTCCAGACTTGTACTTCTGAGCACATGGGAAAGTATGAGTATCATGAATACCATGTCTCTAACAAAAACTGCATCTTGCTTTCTGCAATAATTTTTAATTATAACTCTGTCTAATATTAAGCATATATTTTACCCTTGACTTAAATAATATAACTTATGTAGTAGTAGTGTGGAATAGCTTTCCAAAAGTCTTAAAATATTCCAAAGAAAAGAGTGATATTTTGTAAGAAAGACCTATACTTAAAATGATGTGAATGTAGAAAAACAGACAGAAGCTAACTTATAATACTAAAAGCTAACTGTAACACTCGACCAGAAAAAAAAAAACAAAAAACTAGATGATTAGGTAGTGATTCATCACCCAAGAAATAATGCCTATGTGAGTGGTAATGGAAGCATATTAACAGCACTGTGTTTCTTTTCTAAGTATCTGAAACTGCATTCCAACCAAATGCACATATTGTCTCAATTCTACTACCCACCTAAGGATTTTAATAAGGCTGTATTGATCCACTCCAGCTTGCTTGCTAATGCTTCATAACACACTCAGCCAAGAATGGTTGCAATGTACTTCTTTTCAGCAGTTCATTTTTATCCATTTGAGCCTGCAGTTTTCAAGAATATTTGGGTACTTCTGGCTCTACAAAATAATTTTCCTTTTAGACAATAAAATAATTTATTTACTCATTTTATTAATTAATAAACCCATATTCTGCCTTTCATCCTAAAGAGGATGAAAACACATTTTCTCTAGACAGGACCAGCTTCTGCTGGTTTCTGCGCATGTGGTAGCCCTGTGACTTAGAGGAATCAGGAAAATTTAATTACAGAGTTTGAATCAAGTCCTTGAAAAGTACAGTACAATGGCCTCTGTACTGCAGCCACTTATTGAAGCCACTTTAGGAAATGGTTATTTGAGTCTAATAACTGACTGATTCAATTAAAAGGAGACAGGAAAACCATTTGCTGAAGCAGGCACTCTGTTTATTATTCACTGCTGTCATCTGAAGCACATTTCTTAACCACAACCTTGTGCTGTGGTTCTCCATCCTTCCCCATCCTTCTCTATTTGAAGGCTATGACACAAACCCATTTTTTACTCACTTCACCAGGTATTCTCAGCTAGGAAATGGCGTGTGATTAGGAATTCGGGGTGAGATTAGGAATTCAGGGTGCGATTACATGAGCAATTAAAACCTTGTAGGATTCTAATATATCAATATATATAGCCAAATGGGGATTCTCTCTCCCAGTCTGATGAAAATCACATCTCTGGGGGCTGTGCTTTGCAGCAGACAAACTGCAAAAGAAATAACAATACACTGTTATACATTTAATTCACAAGGAGAACAGCAGAAAGCAATCAGAGACCTGCTTCAATTCCAGTTTTATGGTTAAACAAACTGCACAGGCCTTGAATGGGAAGTTTAAAGAGTAACAAAGACCCAATGGAAAGTGACAACCCAAAGAATCTACACAGCATAACTCTTGTTTTGGAACCTAGAAAACCAAATTATAACTTTATTAGCATAACTTTGAAATTCACTTTATGATACAATATGGTGATAACCTTATCCAAAACATTTGTTCTCTAATTTCTGAATATGTATCTATATACCTTATTAAAGAACAAACCCCAATATATTACATCATATCTTTTCATTGAACTTCAGGAATGCTTACGTAGATAAATTAAACCTTAAATCAGAAGTAGACTACTGTAATGGATGTCATCCTGTCATCTTTTGACTTAAAAGGTAAAAGAATGGCTACCTTACAAAATTCTAAAATGTATGCAGGAGTAAAAAGAAAAAAAATGGAAGTGATTAGAAGTGATCCAATTCTGGGTGATTCTGGGTATATTCTTAAGATACAGCCAACAGCATTCTTATTGAACTGGACATGATTTTTTTTTTTAATTTAAAGGTAAAAGGAAAATTCTAAGGCTTCCTAGGCTACCCAGAAGGGAAGAATACATGGAAAAGCACTTAGGGGAAAAAAGTACTTGATTTTAGATATGTTAAGTTTTATGTGCCATTTATATAACCAACCTAGATAGCATATTAAAAAGCAGAGACATTACTTTGCCAACAAAGGTCCGTCTAGTCAAGGCTATGGTTTTTCCAGTAGTCATGTATGGATGTGAGAGTTGGACTGTGAAGAAAGCTGAGCACCAAAGAATTGATGCTTTTGAACTGTGGTATTGAAGAAGACTCTTGAGAGTCCCTTGGACTGCAAGGAGATCCGATCAGTCCGTTCTGAAGGACATCAGTCCTGGGTGTTCTTTGGAAGGAATGATGCTAAAGCCAAAACCAGTACTTTGGCCACCTCATGTGAAGAGTTGACTCATTGGAAAAGACTCTGATGCTGGGAGGGATTGGGGGATGGAGGAGAAGGGGACGACAGAGGATGAGATGGCTGGATGGCATCACTGACTCAATGGACGTGAGTTTGAGTGAACTCCGGGAGTTGGTGATGGACAGGGAGGCCTGGTGTGCTGCAATTTATGGGGTCACAAAGAGACAGACATGACTGAGTTACTGAACTGAACTGAACTAAACTGAACTGATATAACCAAGGAAAGATGTTGAGTTCAAGGGTGTATATAAGTCTAGAAGTGAGGGAAGAAATTCAGGCTGGGGATACACATTTGCAAGTCACTGGCATATCAGTGATATTTAAAGCCATGAGACTGGATGAAATTGCCAAATATGAGAAGAGTCCTGGGTCAGTCTGAGCTAAGACGTTGGGAAGAGGATGAGGAGAATAATGAGAGGAAATAATCATCAAGGTAGAAGAAAAGTGAAGAATACATGATGTCCAGGGATAAAAGTGAAAAGGGTATTTTAAGGAGAAAGGATATATTTATATCAAGGGAGAGGATGTGAGAGTTGACCATTTGATTTAACAAAAAGGAGGCCACTGATGTCTTTGAAATAGTAGTTTCAGTGTTAACAGTGAAGATAAAGGTTTGATTGGAATGAATATAAAGGAAAATGAGGGGAGAAACATTGAGGCCAAGAAGTATAGATAATTTTTGAGAAGTTTTGCTATAGAAAGAAGCAGAGAAACGGGACACAAGCTGGAAAAAGAAATTAAGACAGTAGAACATTTTTAAGATCATAGTATGGTATGACTTTTCTCTCTAGAGAAACAGGGCAGTCAGATTTCCTGAAATTATGTCCTTGAGAATAGAATATAATGCACAAGAGGAAGGACTGATTTTAGATTAGGAGTAAGAACTGTTCATGTCGAGTACTAGAAAGAAAATAGAGTACATGGGTCCGGATGTGATCATGCCAGTTTATTGAAGTTCTCTTCAGGATAACTATTTTCTCAAGCATGTTAGAAATATAATCAGTTATAACTGAGGATGAGGTAGGAAATGTTAGTGGTTTAGGAAGGATATGATATGGAATAATCATCAGGAGAACAGAAACGTTACCTAGGGTTTTGCCATCTGAAGTGGTAGCCACTTGACATATGTATCTACTGAACACTGAAATGTGACTTGTGTGATTGAGAAACTGATTTTTTATTATATTTGATTTTAATTAATTTTTATTTAAAAATTGATGTTCATTCTATTCTTTTGAAAAATCTCAGAAGGTTTGGAAAAGCTTGAGTATGTAATTCTGTGGTTTCAATCATACATTTTATAGAATTTAAATGGAGATCAAGCATTGTTATGAAAATTTAGCATCCAAATGAGAAGTGTTGTATGTGTAAGATACAAACCAGATTCCATAGAATGAAAAAAGTGAAATCTCTCATTAATATTTTATATCGATTATATGTTGAAATAATATTTAAATATATTGAATTAAGTAAAACATTTTAATTTAACCTTTTTACTCTGTTTTTAATATGCCTGTTAGAAAATGTCAAATTATACAAATGGGTCACATTACATTTCTGTTAGAAAATGAGGGCCAAGGAAAAGGGAACATGCTTCACTCCTGCTATGGAGGTAAAGAATCCAGGATGGTGATTCAATTGCCCCTTTACTAGCATTTGACCTAAAAGCTTAGCATTTAAACTGAAAGAAGTAAAATCTTTCATATAACTTTGTTCTATTTCTCCAGGCATTCTAATCATTTTGCTTTATGTATTTTGATGTTGGCTATTTTATATACAAAGTTTTATAACTATTACTTTCATTCTTTTTAATATGAATAGTACAGATCCTGATTACACTTTTGTTTTGATTGATGTGGAATATTTTTGTACTTTTTATATTTAATCTTAATGGGTCATTTTATTTTGGATTATTGTCTTGCAAATAGCCAGTTAGGTCAGTGTGTACATACATGTATGCATGAGACTCAATCTGAGAGTCTGTATCTTTTAATAAATAATTTAACACATCTTCATTTTTTATGATAACTGATATGCTTAGTGTTACTTCTGTCATCTTATTTTTCCAATCTATCTTTTCTTATTTTCATAGTTTTTCTGCATTAGTCCAAAATAACTCTGTTTATTTGTAATTCATTGGTGAATTAGAGGTTTTCTACTGATGGTTACCTTAATATGCTTTTAACACATATTTTGTATCCTTTACCCTATCAACTCTCAGAAAGGAATTTGCCTAGCTCTTATGTCTCTTGCCCCCACTACTTCTAAGATTTTCAGCAATTAATCTATTATTTAGCCTTTTTCTTCATTTCAGTGGCAATTTGGAATGTGCAAGGCTTAGTAACACACAGTCAGTTCTTTTCTATGAACTACAAGATAATCATGGAATTCTGTGTGTAGTAGTATACAAAGTGCCTAAACCAATAAATCATGACTTCTAATATGCAAAATGCATTCTGTGGTACTAGTGGGCATGGTAAACAAGGTTGCAGGAAGCTGTTAAAAGTAACTCTAAGTATCTCATGCTTGATTAATGTACTATAATTCGGCACATGCTTAATGAAAGAATCATTAACTGGAATATAATTAAATGTTTAATTCAGTCCCCAGTCAATCATTTGCTTTTAAATATACCTAAGAGTAAATAACCTTAGCTATTTTGGATTTTACCTTGATCTTATCTAGAACGTGAATAGAGGGGCATCTGTGGATGTACATAGAGGTACCAGACCCCTCAATATGACAAAGCATCTTTCTTTGAGAAATGTTTTCCTGGGATAACCCCAAAGGTGGCCTATTCTTAAGTTATTTTGAGTTTGCATTTCTGTGTTATTAATTCACCAAGGGACATCAGCTTATAAAAGTCTCTAGAAGGCTCAACATTAAAACATTTGTTTAACCCTTTGTGACCCAAAGTATTTGACCCTAAATGTTTTGCTTGCCTTACACTGGCAATTTATTTTCAGGGAACCTGTTTAAGTAAGTGTTGTTGCATGATGTTCTGTGATGAAATGGTTAGAGAAGTCACTTTTACTTTCTTAGAGCAACACTTGATTACACAGAGCTCCCAAAGTACATCTTATATTTTTTATGTCTTTTAGGGTTTTAATGAAATACCTCTGTCAGTTTTGACTTTCAGCTCCCCTTCCTCCCTCCCTGCTCAAATCTGCAGACAAATATAAACCCGATGGTGGGAAGAAACCAAGAAATTGCATCCATAAGCACATGTACTCAAACCCACATCTGTTCTCTGCTATCTAAGGATTCAGTAATATGTCCGGCTCACAGTGTTCACTCTGTTCTCTCTTACTGTGCTTTCTCTGAGAGCCTTGCCCTGTAGAAGGAGACTTCTGGAGCACCAGGCCCACAGTGTACCAGGTAGACACAACCAGTCATGGATCATGCACCCTAGGATCTCTCAACAACTGTGTATGTGTATCTCTCTCTAGTTAGACTCTCAAGTCCTTGAAGGAGGCATCAAAGAACATATTTATTTTTATATCTGTGTGTGCAGTATAGGTACTTGAGTGTTACTGAATTCATGAGTCACCAAACAAAGTGAAAAGTGAAAAATGGGTGGGTTCTCCAGCTTCTCAATTATTTCAGATGTAAGCATTTGAACAAAAATGCCAGGACATGAGCTAATAGCATCATAGTTTGTTTGTCTATGTATCAGTTTCCAAATATTTGGCTTTCTGAGGTGTTTTAAATAATAGAAGACAAGAAGGAATTTTAAAAATCTTTGTATTTTTACTTTTACAATGAAAAACTATTAAGTATTTTTTTTGTAACTGCTGTATCACACACATGCATAGAAGAAATACACAGAATCAACATCAGGATTAAAACAAAAAATGAAGGTCAGTAGGTCAAGACAAGAAAGATAAGACATCAGATTCATGGATCAATAAGAAAAAATAGTCAGATAGGAAAAAAAAATGAGAAAAATCAATTCACTGAAGATGAAATGCGAATGACAGTGAACATATAAAAAGCTGCCCAACCTCACTAATAATTGGAAAAATGAAAAGTAAAACTAAATAAGATTGTATTTTCAAGCATAGGACTAGCAGAAATTAAAAAGATTTATGATATCCAGAGCTGGCAGTGATAAGTACAAATAAGCACTCTCATACACTGTTGGTGGGAGTATAAATTAATAAGCCTATTTTGAAGAGCATTTGGCAGTATCACAAAATTTCAATTTGTAACTTTTAGCCAACTAGAACTCTTTTCCACAGAAATACTTTCACATGAGAACAAACTTATGCACAGGATATTGAAAGCACCATTATTTATGATAGAGAAAATTGAATGCAAATGAAGTATCCTCCAATACAGTAATATTGAATCAATAATTATACATTTGTACAATAAAATATTATACAGACATTAAAAATAGTGAAGCTGACTTTCATGGATTGACTTGGAAAGATCTATAAAACATAGTGTTAAGGGAAAAAATTAAAAGCATATTGGGGATATAAATTTTGAGCATAATATTTTTATATATACTTATGTATGTTTATTCAGTTACAAATCTATCACTTGCACAGGCTCTTTAAGCCACTCAAATATCTGATGCACTGGTATGTTTGTAATTAAATACTACATTATAAACAAATAAAAATGTGCTAAAGCAGGTTGGTATAATACCAAGCTCAACCTTGTTACTGACTAGGACAGAGCTGAAGAAGAGCTAATATGTTTTATTCTGTGTAGTTCTATATAATTTGAATCCTTTGTAACAAAAATGTATGATACATGTAACTTTTAAAATGTATTTGGCCTCTAATAACCATAAGGTTTGTCATAGCTATCATAGAACGCCTGTCCAGCTTAATACTTATATGCCAAGAAGCTGAAAGTTTAGAATTACTGATTACGTGACATGAGCAGCATCACACTCTGACTATTAGACTCTAGCAGCAGCCACAATGCCCATTCCTTAATATTGGGCAGCCCATCTAATTCAATAATTGAAATTAAATCTATTCTTTCTCTTCTTACATAGACTACTTAGATCACCTGGTAGGCTACAAGGCACTTAGCCAGTCCTCCTATACAACTCTGATCCGTCAGTGGAAGGGGAACAACGTGATGAAAACCATCACTTTAAACAGGTGAAAGGAGTACATGATGGCGAAATATCTCAACTCCATTCCCTCAACAGATCGCTTGTCAGAGTACCATTGGAAGCTGAAAATAAGATGTCTTAAGGAAAATAAGTAATCCTCAGGGATTAATAAGGCTAAGTAGAAGTGTTAGTATTTACAACTCAACTGAAGCATGCACTTTTTTAAAAAATTTATCCTTCTACTTACTGACATAAAGAATAGACCGTGTCTGTCTATGTTGCCATACAATTTTACAATGCTGAGCAAGTAACATCTCCATTTCCTCTGTAGACAATGATTCGATTCCTCACAGCTCATCTTGAAAATCCTTTTGCAGAAGTAATGATCTCCCTATTAAATTGTGGTTGAATCATTTGTGCTCAATAGAGGGTGCATTTAGTTTAAGCAATACATTTTCCAGCAGCATAAACACTAACATCGAAGCCCACTGTGCACAGCACACATATCACATGGCCATTTTTCCAGTGAAGGATGCTGAAAAACTATCTCAGAGCTCATTTTCCTCTTGATTTGTCATCTGTATACTCTATGGACAGCTTGTCTGTCACTACTCAGTTGTTCAATACAAAATGCATTCTCTCATACTGGACTATAAGAATTTATAAACACGGTGATGTTCCACCTAGTTTCAGCTCAGATGGAACAAATGTCAGCAGCTGGCTGTAACCTGACTACATCTTAATAACAGCAAAATCTTCCCTTCTATGTTGAGTGCATTCTTATAAATTTTATAGAAGCTTCTATAGTATTTTCCCAGATATCATTTCTACTCTGTATCTACATTTTTAGTCAGAAACCATTAGAAAAATGTTTCTCCTTTAAGAAAAAAAGATGCTTTAGAGTACTTCTGAATTATAATTTTTAATTAAGCTAAATTCTCCTGCTGCTGCTGCTGCTAAGTCACTTCAGTCGTGTCCGACTCTGTGCAACCCCAGAGACAGCAGCCCACCAGGCTCCCCCATCCCTGGGATTCTCCAGGCAAGAACACTGGAGTGGGTTGCCATTTCCTTCTCCAATGCATGAAAGTGAAAAGTGAAAGTGAAGTCGATCAGTCGTGTCCGACTCCAGCGACCCCATGGACTGCAGCCTACCAGGCTCCTCCGTCCATGGGATTTGCCAGGCAAGAGTAATTCTCCTAATGTCATTTAATTCAGCCTTTATTGACACCATGCTCTTGTGAACATGTACAGTTTTAATTGCATTAAGGTGATGTTTTAGTTCCTGACCATTGTATAAACAGCCCTTTTCTGCAGTTGTCTATATTATATCACTACACTTTCTCTGATGTATGCAGCAACATTCATTTAACAAAGATAGCTCCTGGTAATAACTGTTAATTGGGAAAAATTATAGAAAATAAACAGCATAATAACCCTCAATGCATTAGTGCAGATGTAGTAACTATAAAAGGATAATCAAATCACCCTCTGAGGTATTCCTTTGCTTTCATACGTGGACCAGAATTCAAGTAATGAAAAATAAAACTACAATTTTACAGAGAGGAGAGTAGCTGGCAAAAGAATAACCTGTGACAATTTAATATGAAGCTTCTAGCTTATTAATAATTTTCTTTTTGAGTTCTAAGTTTCCTAAAGCACATTCAGTCCAGGCATAAGTTAGCCCTAGGGTTGATTAATTTTGCTGCCCACCAAACCCACAAAACGCCTCATATGTCTTGCCATATTACTGCTTTGCCCGTCTATGGTCAGTGTAGCTTTCTGTCTGGTTGCAGTATAGCTGCCGCAGTTCCAGTCATCCCATCGAGGCTTCTTTATAGAGGAGGAAGAGTTGTTCACTAAGCATTCCCAGAAGCACCTCAGCTGACTTCCCCTCATATTACATTGGCCAAAGCCTCTTCCTGAGTCAATCACAGGCAAAGCAAACAGGACTACCATCAATGCTTTTACGAATATTATTTTGTAGAATAGGGTGAGTTGCCCAACATAATCCTACTGCTGCTGCTTAGTCACTCAGTCGTGTCTGACTTTTTGCAACCCCATGGACTATAGCCTGCCAGGCTCCTCTGTCTGTGGGATTTTCCAGGCAAGAATACTGGATTGGGCTGTCATGCCCTCCTCCAGGGGATATTCCTGACCCAGGGATCGAACCCAGGTTTCCTGCACTGCAGGCAGACCCTTTACCGCTGAGCCACCAGGGAAGACCAACATAATCCTACTTTTGCTCAGGAGACAAAAAAAAGACACACTCTGGGTGAAAGTCACTCATTCATGTCTGACTCTTTGCTACCCCATGGAACTATACAGTTCATGGAATTCTCCAGGCAGAATACTGAAGTGGGTAGCCTATCCCTTCTTCTCCAGATCTTCCCAACCCAGGAATCAAACTGGGGCCTCCTGCATTGCAGGAGAATTCTTTACTAACTGAGCTATCAGGGAAGACCAGAAATAGTTTAGTGAATATTTATTGGACTGATATCAAAGAGTATCTGCTACTCCCTGGATTTACTGATTTTTATATACATGTCCACCTCTCTGTGAAAATGTATGCTATCTCAGAGTGGGCACTGCTTTATATGTGTGTTCATATGGTCAAAGCATGTTAAAGGTTCAGTACTTCTCAGTTAATGAATGAGTATAAGAACAAATATTTAATCCATAAGAAGAGAAGAAAATTTACTATGAAGTTAATGCTTAAGATTTAGAGGCTTCTTGTGAGAATCTAAGGAAAGCTGTAGAAACATGTTATTATGATCATCTGTTATAAGCTTTGCAGAGGTAATATATTTTAATAGCAGTTGGTTCAGTTTGCTGACTCCACTCTGACGGACTTGTCCTCCATCATGTTTCTCCCAGGGCTGGAGTGACCACTAGCATTTTGAGAATTCAGTTACCAGAAAGTTGAGTTGGGGATACATTTATTTTTAGTTCAGAGGGATATAGTCATGTGTTTCTGAGTCGTTTCCATGTATAGTAATGTTACTGCTAGCCACCTGGTTATAGGCATGGTTTCCAGAAATACCCCTCCACCCACCATGCTGAATCGCTGCATGATACAAAGGTGCAGGCCTAGAAACATTAAGGTGATTGAACATGCCCTAAGGTACCCAACCCTGAAAGAATGTCAGCAGTGAAGGAGAAACAAGGTTTGAAAGGGAGGGAGCCAGGAACTGGTCTGTTTACCTTTTTTAAGGCAGATACATAAGATTATAAGTAGAAGATCCAGTTCTTATCAAGGTCCAATCAAAACAGAATATCTCTCCTGTCAAAAAGATATTTGATAATGCAGTGTATACAATTTTGAAAGCATCATAACTTTTCTCACATTTAATGGGTATTACATGAAACAGAATGTATCAGGATCCCTATCTGTAGGAAACAAATCTGGAACAGTACTGAAAACAGCATGTTTGCCTATAACAGCTAATATTTTGAACTTGATAGGTTTTCCCAAATTTAGCAACCATCATAAAAATTTACATGATATCACCTATAAAAAGTTATGAAGCTGAAATAATTTTTTGTAAACTAATAATAAAACCAAATCTTGACCAACCATGGTAAGGAAAAGACTGAATAACCTTTGTATTCTCTCTATAGAAAATTATGCTATAAAACTGTCATCAGATGAGGAGGTGAACAAAGTTATGAGGCCATAAGTACAGCCAATGGGTTTGCCATTACAATGTAGCAACAGTCTAAAATAAGAATAATAGATAACTCTCTGATTGAAGGCTTTCTAAGGGCATTGTGTATGTTTACTTCTTTAAGTTCGCTTACTGATACAACTCACGGAGGTTTAGCATAGCAGCAGACAGGGCTATGTTACACAGCAGTAGCACATAGCCCCCCTAACTATCAGTGGCTTAATACAGTAAAGGTTTATTTCTTGCTCATTCTTTATATCCTGTAGCTAGAAATTGTGCTTTATATGGTTGTCACATAAAGACTTAGCATGACAGCACTTCTACCATCTGGAATATCTTCAGCCCCTGTAACAAGGAGAAAGGGAGTGACAAATAGCACATTGACTCTTAAAAGCTTTGACTGGAAATGACAGCCATCATTTCTACTTACATTTTGTTGACCAAAGCTAGTCACCTGGCCGTGCCAAACTTCTTCAAAACAATCTCTCCTAGAATGAGAAGAACAAATATTTGTAAACAGCCAATAATAATTTCTACAAGTACTGTTATCACTAGTTGAAATATAGGGAAGCGGAAGCATTAAAAAAATATGTAATTAGCCAAATATTATACATATAATAAAATGTAAGGCTAAGCTTCAAGAGCAGAGTCCAAAGTCCACAAGCTTAACTTACTTCCACCTTAATTTCTTCTGCTATCCTTCTACCTTCTTTGACGTACATTCTTTGGCAAATCCCTAAGCCCTGGAATGGCATGGTGTTACCCCAAGCATGATATTCTTACTGACAATTACAAGTAATACAAAATTAAGATCCACACATGTTCTAGTTTAATGAGCAACATAGTTTAAACTCCCAGTCATTATAGTCAGTCAAGGAACATTTTAAAAACACATTCAGAAGTTATAAATGAATATAGTTATTATTTTATGATATGTTATCACATCAGTTCCATTGAGAAAAATAAGAGAAGGAAACATTTCTACACTGGAGGAAAGGAGTCTCGTTTTCATTAGAAAAGACCCTGATGCTGGGAAAGATTGAAGGCAGGAGGAGACGGGGACAAAAGAGGATGAGACGGTTTGATGGCATCACCGACTCGATGGACATGAGTTTGAGCAAGCTCCAGAAGTTGGTGATGGACACAGGGAAGTCTGGCATGCTGCAGTCCATGGGGTCGCAAAGAGTCAGACACAACTGAACAACTGAACTGAACCAGAAGGGATTATCTGGAGATTAAAGGGCCATCTATGGGATGTCCAGCAGCTGTAGTGACTCATTGCCAGTGATCAATGTCTACCTTTTCTCCCTCTATTCCTCCTTCCCTTCCTTTTTCCCTCCCTCCCTTACTCCCTCTCTTCCCTCCTTCCATCTTTACTTCCTTCCCTCCCTTACTCTTCCCATACTTCCATCCACCTTTTCTTTCATGAAAGTATATTTCATTTTGTATGGCAGATATTAGGAACTTCATAGAGAAACAGGAATAAGGTCTAATCTACTCTCAGTCCTCATGGCACTCACAGACACAGCCACAAATGAGATGCATAAATGCAAAGTAAGATTCAGTGAGACAAACTGAAAGTCTCAGAAACTCAAACTCTACACATATGCCTGACTTTATAGGCTCAGAACAGGACTATAATTTTCCAGGATATGTTTATTACAGCTCTCTTCTTGTGAATTTATTAAGATGCTCTCTAATGCATAAGACCTTTTGGTTTCATTCGCTGATGTGTTTATAGCTGACATGCACTATCTTTCCTAGCTTTTGTGCCCACATTTGTTTACATTGACACATGGTGCTACAGCATTTGCCTAGATAAGATTTCAAGTGTTTTCCCTGAAAATCACCCAGAATTATAGTAAAGAGATGCATTTATAAACATTAGGGAACACTGGATCTTGGATTCCGTGTTCCTTGACATCTGTTAGTAAGTATCTTACTACCTTCAGTGGCTTTAGGGTATACATTGTTTACCTGTGGCACAGCAACAAAAAACAAAAGAAATCTCCCATATTTTGCGGGGTGAGATTCTGTGTCTGACTCTCATGGTTCTGAGAGTTGTTTACAGCCATCTGGCGGAAAGTCTTACTTGTACTTCACCTGCAGTGATTTGTGTGTCAGGCTTTTTGCTCTTATTGTGCATGAAAAGGACAAATAAAAGTCCTTTCCACTGTAATATCTCTCCTCATAAAAGTTAATTTTCCATACTTTAATTACTGGCATGATATCCTGTCTCTGTTCTTAGTGTCAGAGGTCTTACTTTGCTTTATTTTCCAATTACATCTTCTTCAAGCGCTTCATGTATTTTAGTCTGCCATAGTTCCTTTGGTGCAAGAACAAAGATAACTTTCGTGCTGTGCTACAGATGCCTAGTGTCTTATCTCAATCTGTATTTTCATTTTTTTAATACATGTGGTTAAAGTCTCATTGACTATGGTAGCTATAATGTATTCAAAAAATGCTAACATTCAAACTGGAAGCAAGAATTTTGTTTCATTTTTAGTTGTCAGAGATTCTAATATAATGATGTACAATAAGCTTATTTGCTATTTCAGACTGAGAGTGAGAAAGGATCCCAAATTAAGTTATTTTGTACTGTATTTTCCTTTCTGGGTGGGAAGTACACCTGTCCACATAGCTTTTTTTTTTTTTAACTAGAGATGTTATACAATTTTGTTGAAACCATTAACAATTTTGCTGTTATAGAAAGTTTGGGAAAAGAAAACAAAAAAGAAAGTTATTGATGTAGAAAGACTGCATAATAAGCAGTGTCCTCCCCCACTTCCCCCAAAAGTCTCCACGGCTTATAACTATCCTTTATTTCTTACTCATGAGTCACCAGGTCAGCTGTACCAACTCTACTTACAGTGCTAGTTAAGTTCAGGTTTGTTTCATATTTCTCATTCTGGAACCCAAGTTGAGGAACAGCGTCTCTGTAAAGCATGCCCTCTCATGGGGTACAGGGCAGGACTGCCAAAGTGACGGCCAAGCACATTAAAGCCCTGGCTTGATATGATGTATCTGACCCCATATGAACTTGCCAGGTGGAGCAATGGTAAGGAATCCACCTGCCGAAGAGGGAGATACAAGAGATGCAGGTCCAATCCCTAGATCACGAAGATACCCTGGAGTTCAGTTCAGTTCAGTCGCTCAGTTGTGTCTGACTCTTTGTGACCCCATGAACCACAGCACGCCAGGCCTCCCTGTCCATCACCAACTCCCGGAGTTCAACCAAACCCATGTCCATCGAGTCGGTGATGCCATCCAATCATCTCATCCTCTGTCGTCCCCTTCTCCTCCTGTCCCCAATCCCTCCCAGCATCAGGGTCTTTCCCAATGAGTCAACTCTTCACATGAGGTAGCCAAAGTACTGGAGTTTCAGCTTTAACATCAGTCCTTCCAATGAACACTCAGGACTGATCTCCTTTAGGATGGACTGGCTGGATCTCCTTGCAGTCCAAGGGACTTTCAAAAGTCTTATGCCTTATGACCCAGCAATCCCACTGCTGGGTATACACACCGAGGAAACCAGAATTGAAAGAGACACGTGTACCCCAATGTTCATCCAAGCACTGTTTATAATAGCCAGGACATGGAAGCAACCTAGATGTCCATCAGCAGATGAATGGATAAGAAAGCTGTGGTACATATACACAATGGAGTATTACTCAGCCATTAAAAAGAATACATTTGAATCAGTTCTAATGAGGTGGATGAAACTGGAGCCTATTATACAGAGTGAAGAAAGCCAGAAAGAAAAACACCCATACAGTATACTAACGCATATATATGGAATTTAGAAAGATGGTAATGATAACCCTGTATGCGAGACAGCAAAACAGACACAGATGTATAGAATGATCTTTTGGACTCTGTGGGAGAGGGAGAGGGTGGGATGATTTGGGAGAATGGCATTGAAACATGTATAATATCATATATGAAACAAATAGCCAGTCCACGTTTGATGCATGGTAGAGGATGCTTGGGGCTAGTGCACTGGGATGACCCAGAGGGATGGTACGGGGAAGGAGGTGGGAAGGAGGGTTCAGGATGGGGAACACATGTACACCTGTGGCGGATGCATGTTGATGTATGACAATACAATATTGTAAAATAATTAGCGTACAATTAAAATAAATAAATTTATATTAACAAAAAGAAAGAAAGTGAGAATAAACCCCCCCCAAAAAAAAGAGTCTTCTCCAACACCACAGTTCAAAAGCATCAATTCTTTAGCGCTCAGCCTTCTTCACAGTCCAACTCTCACATCCATACATGACCACTGGAAAAACCACAGCCTTGACTAGATGGACCTTTGTTGGCAAAGTAATGTCTCTGCTTTTTAATATGCTGTCTAGGTTGATCATAACTTTCCTACCCTGGAGTAGGATATGGCAACCCACTTCAATATTCTTGCCTGGAGAATTTCATGGACAGAGGAGCCTGGTTCCATGGGGTCACAAAGAGTTGGACATGAGCATGCGCACACACATTCTACTGCATGTTACGTTGGAGTGAGTCTCCTACACAAGTTCTGTCAGTGAGGTAGGGAAGTATTCTTCACATGCACTAAATAGTGGCCAGTGCAGAGAGGAAAGGAATACTTGTGACCAAGTCATACAAATGCCATAGATCTCACTTATGGCTCTCTGTTTTCCTCATATGGAATATAGTAATTTCCAGGGGAAATTCTTAATCATGTTTGTCAGTGTACTTCAAGATTTCTTGGGGTATATTTCTTCTCTCATTTGATATGTAGGTTTCTCCTTCCACATGTCTTTCATGGCTTCAATTTAGGGGAAAAAATGACATATGTTTCTACCATAATGTATTAGAATTGATATAAAACCACCTAGTAATAAGGTTCTTTCTCATATGAGATTACCACTTTTTTAAGTAGTATGTACTTCTATCCACTTTTTTTCTAAATAAGATTATAACTTTTAAAAACTAACTTGAGGTTTGGCCCACTTCTAAATATAAGAATGAAATAATTATTTCATTAGAACAGTAAAGCTCCTTTTATCCATAGCAGAGCCATTCTCTCTTTCCTAAATGAAGACTTTTAAAATATTTTGTATATTTAAATTTGTCATTATTTATTGAATAAACCAAAAGTATAGATTATACTAGTATTTTAAATGCTTAATATAGTTTTACTTTTATTTCCTCAAGGTTCTCTTTCCTGTGAAAACTGACATGCCCTATAACATTTCATAACTTGAAATAATCAAAAGATTTAAAAATCTTTGGTTTAGTTTTATGCACATTAAACTTGTAATAATAGATATCATGTTCAGTAAATGCATTTTGCCAAATAATACCATCTGCAGATAATGGGGACTTATAAATTCGCTTGAAAGTTCACAGAATACAATATAAGCTTTGATGTTTGTATTAGAGATTGGCCAAATGGCTTATGTTTATTCAAACATCTGTGAGATTCCTCTGTTTACATGTCCCAATAAATATGGTACAGCCAACAATTTGTCCTTCTAGTGTTATAGTAAGATGTATGTTCAATTCCATTAAAATTGATGATATGCTGAAAAACATGCTGTTTGAATTTGGCTAGTTGGAGAAGGCAGTGGCACCCCACTCCAGTATTCTTGCCTGGAAAATCCCATGGATGGAGGAGCCTGGTAGTCCATGGGGTCGCTAAGAGTTGGACACGACTGAGCGACTTCACTTTCACTTTTCACTTTCATGCATTGGAGAAGGAAATGGCAACCCACTCCAGTGTTCTTGCCTGGGGAATTCCAGGGACAGGGGAGCCTGGCAGGCTGCCATTTATGGGGTCGCACAGAGTCAGACAAGACATGACTGAAGCGACTTAGCAGCAGCAGAGGTTCAAAAATTAGTTTTGTCAAGAAGCTAGTTTTTGTTTGTTTTGTTTTTTGTGTGCCCATTTTGAGAGATGGCACCTATGAGGGGTATGAACAGGGACTCTATACCTATGGCTGCTGGCTAAGGTGAAGCCTCTTTAGCCCCTCCTGACAGCCTGCTCTGGCTGCAACTACACAGTGTTATTTCAGAAGTTGAGTGGGCCAGTCTTCATATTGCTGTGTTTCATTTTCTTTTTTTTTTCTCTTAATTTGACTTCTTTTTATTTCTTAAATACAACTGCTACTGCTGCTACTAAGTCGCTTCAGTTGTGTCTGACGTACCTTAACTGGTCTACCTTAAACCTCATCTCGTTAGAGTTATACAGAGAAGGATTTTAGCTTTCATAGTTGACTGTGGATTCTAGCAGTCAGTTTTTTCCACATCATTTTCTCTTTTGCAATCTTCTTTTTTTTAATTTATTTATTTTAATTGGAGGCTAATTACTTTACAATATTGTGGTGGTTTTTGCTGTACATTGACATAAATCCGCCACGGGTGTACATGTGTTCCCCATCCTGAATGCCCCTCCCACTTCCCTCCCCGTACCATCCCTCTGGGTCATCCCAGTGCACCAGCCCTGAGCTCATGCATTGAACCTGGACTGCAGATCTGTTTCACATATGATAATATACATGTTTCAATGCTATTCTCTCAAATCATCCCACCCTCACCTTATCTCACAGAGTCCAAAAGACTGTTCTATACATCTGTGTCTCTTTTCTGTCTACCATATAGGGTTATTGTTACGAACAACTTTATTGAGATGCAGTTTTTATATTCCATGAGATGTATATTATTTTATATTTATATTTTTATAATTATATTCCACAAGACTCATTTAAAGTTTATGTCAATGATTTTTTCATTAATCTTCAGAGTTGTTCATCTATCACCATAATCTAATTTTAAAACATTTTCACCATCCCCAAAAGAAACCCCCTACTCAGTAGCAGTCACACCTCATCCTTTCCTCACTCATCCACAGTCCTGTGCATGTGGGCTCAGTCTCTTCAGTCATGTCCGACTCTTTGCAACCCTACAAACTGTAGCCCACCAGGCTCCTCTGTCCATGAGATTCAGGGTATCGCAAATCTACTTTCTGTCTTTATATATTTGCCAATTCTGAACACATCATATAGCAGGTGGTCTTTTCTGACTGGCTTCTTTCACTAAGCATAGTATTTTCAAAGTTTATCTATGTTGTAGCATGAATCAGTACTTTGTCCCTTTCTATTGCCAACTAATATCTGTAGTATGGGATACTGTGTTTTGTTTACCCATTCATCAGTGATGGATATTTGAGTTTCCACTTTTTGACTATTATGGATAACACTGCTATGATCTTTCATGTACAAGTTTTTGTGTGCACATGTCTTTACAGTTCTCTTGACTATATACTTAGAAGTGAAATTTCTGGGTCATGGTAGACCTAAACATTGTAACTATGTTTAAATTTTTGAGGAGCTACAAAATTGTTTTCTAAAATGGGTGTAACATTTTTACTCCACCAGCAATGAATGAGGGTTCTAATTTAAATGCATCCTTGCCAACACTGTTATTGGTGGTCTTTTTGATTTTAGCCATTCTAGTAGGTGTCAGGAGAAGGCAATGGCACCCCACTCCAGTACTCTTGCCTGGAAAATTCCATGGATGGAGGAGCCTGGTGGGCTGCAGTCCATGGGGTCGCTAAGAGTCGGACATGACTGAGCAACTTCACTTTCACTTTTCACTTTCCTGCATTGAAGGAAATGGCAACCCACTCCACTATTCTTGCCTGGAGAATCCCAGGGATGGCGGAGCTGGTGGGCTGCTGTCTATGGGGTCGCACAGAGTTGGACACGACTGAAGTGGCTTAGCAGCAGTAGGTGTCAAGGGGTATCCCAGTATGAGTTTGATTTACATTTCCCTAATTACTAATGTATGGATGTGAGAGTTGGACTGTGAAGAAGGCTGAGCGCCGAAGAATTGATGCTTTTGAACTGTGGTGTTGGAGAAGACTCTTGAGAGGCCCTTGGACTGCAAGGAGATCCAACCAGTCCATTCTGAAGGAGATCAGCCCTGGGATTTCTTTGGAGGGAATGATGCTGAAGCTGAAACTCCAGTACTTTGGCCACCTACCTCATGCGAAGAGTTGACTCATTGGAAAAGACTCTGATACTGGGAGGGATTGGGGGAAGGAGGAGAAGGGGATGATGGAGGATGAGATGGCTGGATGGCATCACTGACTCGATGGACGTGAGTCTGAGTGAACTCTGGGAGTTGGTGATGGACAGGGAGGCCTGGCGTGCTGCAATTCATGGGGTCGCAAAGAGTCAGACACGACTGAGCGACTGAACTGAACTGAATTACTAATTATATTGAGCATCTTTTCATGTTCTTATTAGCTATTCATTTATTTTCTTTTAAACATCTACTCCTTTTCCCATTTTTAAAATTGAGATTTTTTTTTATTATTATAATAGTTCCTAATATAGTCTGGATATAAGTTGCTTATCAGATATAGGATTTGTAAATATTGTCTTACATTCTTTTGGTTGTCTTATCACTTCCTTGATGATGTCATTTGAAATATAAAAAGTTTATTATGAAGTCAAATTTATTTTTTTATTTTATTATTTGTGCTTTCAGTGTCATGTTTATAAAATCATTGCATAATCCAAGTTCACAAAGATTTACTATTTGTTTTCCTCTAAAATATTTATCATATTTGACTCACATTTAGATCTGTGATCCAGTTTGAGTTAGTTTTTGTTTATGAGGTAAGGTAAATGTCTAACTTCACTCAGTTGTCACACACCATTTATTGAGAGACTATTCCACTGAATTGTCCCTTTGTGTAAAATTATCTGGCCATAAATATTTATTTATGACCATTTATTTTTGAACTCTCAGTCCTATTCCACTGACCTGTTTGTATGTTCTTACAACAGTACTGCCCTGCTTTGATTATTACAGCTTTGTAATGAGTCTTAAAATTCAGTAGCATGAGTCCACTAACTTAGTTCTTCTTTTCAAGATTGTTTTTGCTCTTGTGGATACCTTACAACTCAGCCTAATTCTTTTTTTTTTAATTGATTTATTTTAATTGGAGGCTAACTACTTTACAATATTGTAGTGGTTTTTGCTGTATATTGACATGAATCAGCCATGGGTGTACATGTGTCCCCCGTCCTGAACCCCCCTCCTGCCTCCCTCCCCATCCCATCCCTCAGGGTTGTCCCAGTGCACTGGCTTTGAGGGCCCTGTTTCATGCATTGAACTTGGACTGGTGATGTATTTCACATATGGTAATATACATGTCTCAATGCTATTCTCTCAAATCACGCCCCCCTCGCCTTCTCCCACAGAGTCCAAAAGTCTGTTTAAAGAACTTTATATGTGTCTCTTCTGAGCCTGATTCTTAAAGGCAAAATGGAAGGCTCTATTTAGTTCATTTGCTTTTTTGTTTGTTTGCTTTTTGCCTGAATCACACATAGAAAGCCTAGTAAATTATCTCATTAAAAAAAATGACATGGGTGTGGCTCAGGGAAAAATTGTTGACTTTTATAAATGTAAACACACACACACACATATATTCACATACTAAAATATCTCCAAAATTTTATATATTGTCATAAAATTCTTCGTTAAGGAAAAATATATATTGAATTTCATGCTCTAGTAACCCTAACAGCCAGTTCGTGTGGCAGCTTATTTACCTCCTTGAACTAAATTTCACTGAGCAGTGGTTGTAAATTAACATCCATGTGAACATGATTACTGGAAAAAGTAATCCCAAAAGAAAGGCAATGCCAAAGATTGTTCAAACTACCACTCAATTGTACTCATTTTACATGCTAGCAAAGTAATGCTCAAAATTCTCCAACCAAGGCTTCAACAGTACATGAACCAACAACTTCCAGATGTTCAAGCTGAATTTAGAAAAGGCAGAAGAACCAGAGATCAAATTGCCAGCATCCATTGGATCATCGTAAAAGCAAAACAGTTCCAGAAAAAATATACTTCTGCTTTATTGACTATGCCAAAGCCTTTGACAGTGTGGATCACAACAAACTGTGGAAAATTCTTAAAGAGATGGGAATACCAGATCACCTGACCTGCCTCCTGAGAAATCAGTATGCAGGTCAAGAAGCAATAGTTAGAACCAGACATTGAACAATAGACTGGTTCTGGATTGGGAAACGAGTATGTCAAGGCTGTATATTGTCACCCTGCTTATTTAACTTATATGCAGAGTACATCATGAGAAATGTGGGGCTGGAAGAAGCATAAGCTGAAATCAAGATTTCTGGGAGAAATATCAATAACCTCAGATAGGCAGGTGACACCACCCTTATGGCAGAAAGGAAAGAGGAACTAAAGAGCCTCTTGATAAAAGTGAAAGATGAGAGTGAAAAAGTTGGCTATAAACTCAACATTCAAAAACCAAAGATCATGGCATCCACTCCCATCACTTCATGGCAAATAGAAGAGGAAACAATGGAAACAGTGACAGATTTCATTTTCTTGGGCTCCAAAATCACTGCAGATGGTGACTGCAGCCATGAAATTAAAAGACACTTGCTCCTTGGAAGAAAAGGTATGACCAACCTAGACAGCATATTAAAAAACAGAGACATTACTTTGCTGACAAAGGTCTATATATTCAAAGCCATGGTTTTTCCAGAAGTCATGTATGGATGTAAAAGTTGGACCATAAAGGAAGCTGAACACCGAAGAATTGATGCTTTTGAACTATGTTGTTGGAGAAAACTCTTGCAAGTCCCTTGGACAGCAAGGAGATCAAACCAGTGAAGCCTAAAAGAAATCAATCCTGAATATTCACTGGATGCTGAAGCTGAAGCTCCAATACTTAGGCCACCTAATGCAAAGAACTGATTCCTTGGAAAAGACCCTGATGCTGGGAAAGACTGAAGGCGAGAGGAGAAGGGGATGACAGAGGATATGTTTGGATGGCATCACTGACTCAATGGACATGAGTTTGAGCAAGCTCCAGGAGATGGTGATAGACAGGGAAGCCTGGCATGCTGCAGTCCATGGGGTCACAAAGAGTCCAACATAACTGAGCAGTGACTGTACTGAACATGATTAGGTTTGGAAGGACACACACCACATGCCATCAAGAGTTTACCAAAGGAGCAAATCCACTTCTAACCACTTTTGTTCTTCTTTCTTTGAACTTTTAGCTATGCAAACTTGTCTTGTGAAGAATCATGCTTATTTCCTTAAAACCAGAGAAGAGTAGTCATATAAATAATACATAGAACTGGGAAAATGTTTGCTGGTTTCATGTTTTGCCAATAATCACAGTCTTTCCTTGGATCTGAGTTTGTTTAAGTAGCAAAGGTACTAGAGAGAGGCTTTTGTAATAGTCCTAAGATATTAATAGCCTCAGCTCTCCATTCTCAAATTTAAAGCATTTATACTATAGAACTTGGACTCCATTGTCAACTCCTTCTTTATTCCATAGGGCTTTCTTTTTATTTAAATTGTGTCCTACGCCATGTTATTTTCACCTGTCTTCCCTCTTCTTAAAAGTTATGCAAAACTTTTCTAGCTGAATATAATTCACTCTCTTATCCCTTATGTAAGTCTTTTTCGATGATAGATTATTAAGAAGTACTCCAGGCATATGTAGTAAACCTTTGGCAGATAATCAGTATTTGATCAGAATTTTAAAGAAGATGCTTTGATGGCATTTCAAAAACAAGATTTTGTTGTTCTTTTCTCTGACCCAGGTCTTTTTATTGTAGAGTTGCTAGAAAGACCATAAATCTCAAAAAGGCCATTCTTGTCCTAAACCGATTGACCCTTCAGTGCTGAATCCTCAGCTATCTCAGGCGTTCTACTGGACCTCACTGCCATCTCTCAATAATTTATGTGATTTACAGTGCCTTGTAAAAAGCACTGAAACATCTCTGTGTGTGACTTGTTTGCTTTTGATTTACAGTGACATCTTTTCATTGTAGTGTAAAGTTGCTGAAAAACTTTTTCTGAAACATTGTATTTTTCCATTCATACTCAGATGATGGTGGCTCAGTTATCAGTGACCTCAATTTTCTGCCCTGTTGTTTTTCAAATTAAAAGATACATGTGAGCAATCTCTTCACAAAGTCACACATTATTTAGCACTACCCAATAGATCATTATTCTGTGTGCACTCTGCCATTACTGATGGTTACCTGACCTTTGGAAATAAGAAGAACATTATAAGCATCTACTGAGGTATTAAAACTGTCATATTACTAATGATTCTTAGGGTCAGCTGTAATGTTTACATTGTAGCTATGATGGTGATGCAGAGAGTGACATGTGTGGCTGGTAGGTGGCCTTTTATCAAGGCTTCATGATGACCTGATAATAATAAAGAAGGTAAATGAGGAAAATACCATCTGGTTCAGTGAGATAGCTATTTGTAAAGAAGATTGATCACTTATGAAGTGCTCTACCCTACGTAGAACATAAGGAGATTCAGAGGACCTGCCAGTGTGGGTGCCTTGTCATTTAAATTAGATATCCCTGGAAAATATTGAAAAGCATCAACCAAAAAGGAGAGGCACATAAATTGTTGGCAGAGAAATTCAGATGTCTGGGTCAATAGCACCAATATATGTTTAAATAAAGTGTTTTCTTATCAGAGGTGCTTCCCAGGTGGCACTAGTAGTAAAGAAGCAGCCTGCCAATGCAGGAGATGTAAATAAATAAAACAAAGCCATGCCTTGTCTTCTGCTGAGGAGCAATTGTTTTTACTATTTGGAAAATGTAATCAAGATGATCACAAGAATGTAATTATCAGCAAAAGTTACTGCTTCAAAAATATAAAAACCTTGTTTGTGTGTTAAAGTGTTGAACAAGGATTTTGTATAGAAGAAGAAATGATGTTGAGATTGTGTATGCAAGTTTAAGACCCATTGTTTTCTGAAATCCATGTCTTAGAACAACTGTTTTGGCAAATTGAAAAGGGAAAATAAGGTCATGTTTGCCAAATGTCTGTCACAGTATCCACTAAGCACTTAATAAGTGTTATCTACTATTATCATAATTATCATTAACATCATCAGTATTATTAGTTTTCTTCTATCATGTGGTTACAGTTGTGCTCAGTCAAGTAGATACTAATGTGCATGAAGGTCTTCAGTAGAAATAATATCTTGCTATTCAACATATTATCCCCATTTTTGTATCCTGTTTTTGTACTTCAGTTGCAAATGACTCACAATCAACTTTGGTTACTTTATATCAACCACTGAAATAATTACCAAAAACAGCTAGTTCCTAGTACCACTCACTACTGTGTAATCTAGAATGAGTCTTATTTTCTCTAGGCCACAAGTAAAATCAATGATATTTATGAATACCTTTCGTATCTAGTATTCTAAGGGGTAGCTCAGGGGGCAGAATTGCAGCAAAAGTTTTATAATATATTGCATCTACTTTAATCTGTCCTTGAAAGTCACCTCACTTCAGCCCCAAGCAAGTTCCACATCTGGTTTAAAAGTGTCATTTCATTAAGTAGTACTGCGGGCTGCAGAAACTCCCATCGCAGTGTGCAGTGGATATCAAATATTTACTAGGGATAAAAACTTGTCTTAACCTGCTTGAAACCAAAAACTGAACTTTTAGAAGCTATTCTATAACAGAGAGATAAGTATCCATTGTCTTCAAACTTCCTTTACTATCTGTAGTGCCTTTGACCTTCTTGTGAATTTTGTAGCAAATGAAGTCAAACTTTTTTCAACTGTTTATCCCTGGGCAGTACCATCTGATATGAATAGTATTCCATCAAAATGCATTTTTTTCCTGAGGAAGTCTTGCTATAATACATCATCAGAGTGACAGCCAGTATATTATACATTACAATAAAACATCCCCAGAGCAAAGGTACATGTGATGATGAATTATGCTAATATGTTATTGTCATTATGTTATCAGCACTCAGAGAGTGATTTAGTGAGATACATCATCAGTGAGAGCTTATCTGATTTCATATTACTCAAAAAATGACACCATCATGGAAAACCATAAGGAGAGCCAGTTGATTAATAGGGTTGATGATATTCTAGTGCCAGAATTCATGTATAGTGGTATATTAAAATGTCCTTTGAAACTGAAAACAAGTTAAAGAAAGATGAGTCCACGAGGTGAGGTTATAAAAGCACTGTCAATTTAAATACTCTTCCTGTAGACAGAGTGGATATTTAAGTATAAACCAAAAATCATCCTTTGTCCTTTCTTCAAACATCTGACAAAGATTAGCCCCACTTAATTATCTTTGGAAAGCCTTGAGAACATCTCATAAGAAGCTGTCTGTCCTAAGACTACTGGTTATTTTTTATAGCCACGGTCTACAGGTGACATTTTGTGATGATATATGCATTATGCCTCAAGTCACTGAACCAAACAGACATATCATAAAACTTTTGTTGAGTAGCAACTAGTTTATTCAGGATGTAAGTTGATCCCTTTTGTTCCAGCATCTTCTTCTTCACAGAATCTTGCACACATTAGGCATTCAAAAGAGACTTGCAAAATTGTCAGTGATTCTCTTACAACTTTCAATATTATATTCAAAACCTCAAGTTAATGTCTAATGCCAAACTATTAGATTAAAAGAGCCAGACACCATGGATTTCAAATAGAAAAAAACACTTCATTTTTCTTGACTCTGCTTCTTCTATCATGATCATATAAGCTAGAACTTCCTCATCACCACTGTCCATAAAAGGTCTCTGACCCATTTAGAGTCAGATAGGTTATGCGAAGAAGACTAGGAAAGCAGAAGGATAGATCTCACTCAGTACTCCCTTGATCTGTCACTGATGATTTGAACTTCCTAGGTAATTAAAACCAACTCTTTCATTGCTTTCCTAGCTTCTTTTGGGACCCCTCCCAGTTACTACATATCTCTTTCCTGAAAATTTCCTGAAAGGTACAAAGTCTGTACCTTTTAGAGCTCATGATCATTTCATTAGTCTCTGTTTCCAGCTATTAACCCTTCTGTTGACATCTTAAAATTTTGGACAAAGTGCCTTTGGAAAAAAACCCAAGCAGGCCCCATCCCATAAGGCACATATTCAAAGACAAGCTCTGCTGCTAGTGAAAGCGTGTGTGTGTGCTTAGTCACTGAGTCGTGTCCAACTCTTTGCACCCACATGGACTGCAGCCCGCCAGGCTCCTCTGTCCATGGTATTTTTCAGGAAGAATACTGGAGTGGGTTACTATTTCCTTCTCCAGGGGATCTTTCGAACCCAGGGATCGAACCTGGATCTCCAGCATTGCAGGCAGATTCTTTACCGTCTGAGCCACCAGGGCATCCTATGATCCTGGCATTATTCACATGTATTAACTTATTCAACTTTCCTAAGAAGAGAAGAATGGTATTATTATCCACATTTTTACAGATGAAAAAACTGAACCATAGAGATGTTGATTTAACCAAAGTTACAGTATCTGGAGACAAGAGAGAGCCAAGATTCAAGCCTGGGTTGTCAGGGATCTACTGTGCATGCTCCTAATTATAATACTATATTGTGTGTTTTCTATTTGCGCTAAATACTAAATTCAGTTTTAGAACCACATTCTGGTGTTCTCTCCCTAGAACAAGTACCAACCAGCCGGTATCTCACCTTAAGCTTTTCCAGGAATGGATCCAAAACAAGTGCCTTGTATTCCCCCAAACTCCAACGGCAAAGAAAAATTCTCCCAGCATTCTTATCAAGGTTCCTCACTAGATTTGACACGAGGGGGTGCCCCAACACTCCAACTATGATACATTCTCCCAAAATAGTTACTTCCATCCAGGTCTCTTCAGTGATCTGGGTAATAAGCAACAGGTGACAAAACCAGCAATTTTGTTCCTTTGTTTTTGAATCTCCCTTACAAAGCCTTGCTGTAATGGAGGAGAGTTTTGTAATGTAAGATACTTACTTTGTATTATTTTTTTTTCTCCTTGGCCTTTTGGGCCTTGGCTATAATTGAAATAGAAAGAGCCTTACTTTAATATTCTTCTACAAAAATAAGGGCCATTTTCTGTAACCTGAAAGAAAAAGATACAAGGGTGTACAGCTTCTAGGAACAAATGGGTATATCTCTTCATCAGTAGTAAAAACCTTAAAAGGTGAATGCATTCCAGACCTCAAGAAATGTTTCAGGGTCATGCAAGGAGTTTTTACTTCAGCTGATTTATATGTGCAATTTCAATAGGGCAGCCTGTCCTAGACTGCTTCCAGGGATCCACTGGTTAGATCATGATGAAGTTGGTATCAACATGTCAGTGTGCAATTTGGCCTGGGGGTGTGTTATCAATTTCCAGAGCATCTAATATACCCGACTGAACCAACAGGATGCGGGGTGCTCTGCATCCCAGCAATCATTGTGTCAGTCTGCCACTCACATTAGAGTGCCTCCAGCCTTCCTCCCCAGACTGCTTCCATTGGAAACTTCCCAAGAACACTCCAAAAGTGGGCTGAATGAGTATTCTGACCTCTTTTATACACTGTAGCTGTCCTTCACCTTATTGGCATGTTGAATGAATTACTGAATTATTTTTATTTCACTTAAACATGTCAAATTATTTATGGAATTTTTAAGATAAAAAGAAATCACTAAAATAACCAGTGTATATTTCTTTTATTTATTTACTAAAGAAATAATTGTCTTAAGAAAAAATTAGTGATAAGCTATTTTGCAACCTAATTTTTTACATAAAAGTTTTTATGTAAAATTATTTTGCCACCTAAAAATTTCTCTTCCTCATGAGAAATTTACTTTTGCCTCCAAAGGTTGAAATAAGAAACATTAGTGCTTAAAACATTAAAACATTAGTGCTTAAAAAGACAAAATAATAAATTTCAAATAACACAGTAAAGTTAACATATAAAGCTCTTTACATTTATAGAATATTTTATTTGTAATACTTTGTTGAATATTGACAAATGGAGAGCAGAATTATATAATGGAAAAAGTGCTTGTTTGAAAGCAGAGCCCTGCATTCAAGTCTTAGATTTGCCAGCCAAGTTGCCCTGAATAGTTTTCCTGCATTTTTTGATCATTTTATTTGTCTGAAAGTTGTGGCAACTGTTTTTACTAGCAATAAGTAAACTGAGTACAGGATCCAGGCCTTGTTTATCTTTGTGTCCACAGGTTCTAGCCCAGTGTCTAACAATAAATGCTTCATGATTAGTAAATAAAATCCATGAAGAATTTATCTTCCATTTACAGATGAGCAGAGTGGGAAAACTGCTCATCTGGACTCAAAACTTTTGAGTGAGTCCCCAAAAGTTTCAGTGACCTAGTGTTATACAACCAGTGAGGAAAATTCTGTGGTGGTTGTGAGAGCAGGATTAAATTCTGGGCACTCTGATACATGTGGAGTTCTCTTTGTCACACTAGAAAAGAATGCCCCACTATATAGAGACATGTAGATTTCAGAGGTGTATACTGCAGGGCATTCCACTGGAGAACAAGTTTATTCCCCCTCACTCCCTGCAGATACTTAAAATTAGCAACAAATACTATGATACATTCCCTCTTGGTGGAGATAAAGAATATATAACAGGTATATCATGTTGTTTCCTCTTTTGAAATGACAGACATTTTTCTTGAGTGTATTCTGCACAGTATTTAGTACAGAGACTAAATATGAAAAGAAATAATATTGATAATTACTCTAACATGAGCTAAGCACTGCCATAGCATTTTAGTTACATTCTCTTATTTAATCCACAAAACAGCCCCATAAGCTATTGCCATTAGCTTCTTTTTACAACTGAGAAAATTGAGGTATGGAGAAGTAAGGAAATTTGCCAAAGAGTACACAATTCCTTCTCCTTTTTGTAGAAGGAAATGGCAACCCATTCCAGCATTCTTGCCTGGAGAATCCCATGAACAGAGAAGCCTGGTGGGCTACTGTTCATAGGGTCACAAAGAGTCAGACATGACTGACTGACTAAGCACACAATTCCTAAATAGTACAAGGCAGTTTTCAGATCTAAGCAGTACGACCTGAGAGCCTGAGCTCTTAACCTCTGCTCTTAACCTCTTAACCTTTGTCACGGATAGTAAGGAGCCAAAGTGTAGGACACACAAAACGGATCTTGATATGCAGTTCCCAAATGCAACATCGAAATTGAAACTTAGGAAGAACATAAGGCTGGGAAGAATATACTATGCCTTAACAAAAACCTAAGGAATGTCTGGAAAACAGGAAAATGAATTGCTTTTGCAGCTATTTCTCTTATACTACAGTTTTCTATAACACATGTTCAGATAAGCATTTAACTAAATATATTGTGTCTGAACTCTCATTTGACTAGAACAAATACCCTCAATTTTCAAGAGATGACAAAAATACTGATTTTGTGGCAACTAGCATAGCCAAGGTTCCCAAGAAAACAGATCCTCATAAAAGAATTGAAAATTATAAGGCTTTATTGGGGAGGTACGAACCAGAGCCTCTACATAGAGACCAGAGGTGAGACTTCATTGGAAGGACTGATTCTGAAGCTCCATTTTGGCCACCTGATGCCAAGAGACAGCTTATTGGAAAAAACACTGATGCTGGGAAAGATTGAGGACAGGAGGAGAAGGGAGCAACAGAGAATGAGACGGTTGGATGGCATTATCAACTCAATGGACATGAGTTTGAGCAAACTCCAGGAGACAGTGAAAGACATGGAAGCCTGGCGTGCTGCAGAACATGGAGTTGCAAAGAGTCAGACATGACTGAGTGACTGAACAATAAAACAAGAAGTAAGACAAGGAAGTATGTGGAACGATGCCTCAACCGACCACTGTGCTTGCTGCTTCTTCACATGGACCATGAAAACACACAGTGATTTAGAGATGTGTCTGCTAAGGCAATGGCACCCCACTCCAGTACTCTTGCCTGGAAAATCCCATGGACGGAGGAGCCTGATAGGCTGCAGTCCATGGGGTCGCTAAGAGTCGGACACGACTGAGCGACTTCACTTTAACTTTTCACTTTCATGCATTGGAGAAGGAAATGGCAACCCACTCCAGTGTTCTTGCCTGGAGAATCCCAGGGACTCAGTAGCCTGGTGGGCTGCCATCTGTGGGGTCGCACAGAGTCGGACACAACTGAAGCAACTTAGCAGCTGCTAACCATTCAGAACTTCTCCAGATGGGTTGAATGGAGAAACCATGCTCAAAATCATTCATTGAAAAAAGGAAGAGGAGAAATTTCTCTGTGCAACTCCTTCCTGACTCCCATTTCCATTGTTCACCATGTGAAAGGTGGAAAGGTGAAAAGTTGAAAGTGAAATCTCTCAGTTGTGTCCAACTTTTGCAACCCCATGGACTGTAGCCTACCAGGCTTTTCCATCCATGGGATTTTCCAGGCAAGAGTGCTGGAGTGGGTTGCCATTTCCTTCTCCAAGGGATCTTCCCCACCCAGGGTTTGAACCCGGGTCTCCCACATTGCAGGCAGACACCTTACCCTCTGAGCCACCAGGGAAGCCCATTGTCCACCACATTCTAAGTTAATTCCCCCATGCTTCCAAGTTGGGTGAACTGGTACCTTCAAAGGCTACATGGTTTCACTTTATTCACTGTGGTATATCATTCAAGTCCAGAGTAATGAAAGTCACAAATTCTGAACCTATCACTGATGGACCTAAATGAGTGGAGGTAGAGTTGGCATTCCCAAGGCAAGGGCCCAGTCAGCTGTCAGGGGTGGCAGCATGGTCCATGAGGCAGATGAGGCTGACAGAAGCTGACACATTTTTAGGAAATAACTCCTTCAACTCAGCTGAACAGAATATTGAAAGTCAAGGCCACTAACAAAGAACTATCTCCTTTAAGGTATGACAGCATCTAAGTGTGGTGTGTAAAGGAAAAATAAATATATACATACATATGTACAATATGCAAATACAAGATATGGATACATATATGTATCTATGCATACATATATGTACACATTATGTGTATTACATGGGTGTCCCTGGTGGATCAGATGGTAAAGAGTCTCCCTGCAATGCAGGAGACCTGAGTTTGATCCCTAGGCCAGGAAGATACTCTAGAGAAAGGAATGGCTACCCACTCCATTATTCTTACCTGAAAATTCCATGGACAGAGGAGCCTGGCAGGCTACAGTCCATGGGGTTGCAAAGACTTAAACACAACTGAGCAACTAACACTTTCACTTTTCACGTGTATTATATATATATATGCGTAATTTCCTTCTATATCACAAAATATTTAGTACTGCTTATTATTATCCAACCACAACCAGTGGATCTTAAAAAATACAATTCTGAAAAGATGTGGGTATTCAGATCCAGTATTCCATCAATGGTAGAACAGGCAGGCCAGACCTGACACAGCAGGGAGTATGGGAAAGGTATTGGGAAGGAAAAGAATGTTAGGAAACTTGGCATAAGTAGGTCACATCACAAGCCAAAGGCAGGAGGCAAGTGGGTTGTGACAGAGAGCAAAGAAAAGGGTTTCCCTGTCAGTAAGCAGACCAGAGTATAAAGAGCTTCTGACAGCAGGTTAGGAATGGTGGTCTAGGAAGATAAGCAATGTGCCCTAGACATGGTTTATGGACTTTAGGTCCAAGAATTCCTTGTACAGGGGTAGTAGTGGCCCAAGAGTTTAAGAAAGAGCTCAGTATGCCAGTGATGGCTGAGTATTCCTTCTTGAGGAGATCAGAGGGTGAGAGGACAGGAAATCAGATTAAAGGCCTAGACAAGTCATTTAATTACTAACTTTCCTGACTTGAAGTAACACTGGCAGTTAATGATATTTTTTAGCAAAAATGTATTAAGCACTTATTATATCATTATTTGATACATGTTTTGTACTGGCAACAAATACAAAAAAAAATCTATAATTTATTTTGTACTTTGATAGACTAACATATTTCTACTTTAACATATTTCTCATAATCATAGACTGCTGCTACTGCTAAGTCACTTCAGTCGTGTCCGACTCTGTGCGACCCCATAGACGGCAGCCCACCAGGCTCCTGAGTCCCTGGGATTCTCCAGGCAAGAACACTGGAGTGGGTTGCCGTTTCCTTCTCCAATGCATGAAAGTGAAAAGTGAAAGTGAAGTCGCTCAGTCGTGTCTGGCTCTTAGCGATCCCATGGACTGCAGCCCACCTGGCTCCTCCATCCATGGGATTTTCCAGGCAAATCATAGACTATATGCATATATATAATTTCATTTTAAATACTAAAATTTAATATGACTATTTCAATTTGTCTAATAATGATTACCTACCTTCTTGAATGTTGTACAGTATAATTTATCTGACATTCACATTTATCTCTAATCCCTTCTTCCTCCTTTCCCATCCCCCATCAAGTGTAATGCCATCAACTCCTTAAATGATGAGCAGTAGAAATATGCTATAGAGATACCTAGCCATTTCCCCAAATATATAAATTGAGTGCTAAGTTGAAAATAATGTAAAGTATCTGCGTTCCTAGTTTGGTGTTCTCAAAAGTAGCCCTTCCTGACAGCTGGCAAGAGTACCTGCTCTGACAGTCTGACCCTTACACTCCAATTAAATATAAGAACAGATCTGAATCTCTTTCATCAGTCAAGGATAGTATAACTTGACTGTCACACAGAGCTCCTTAAATCAGCCTGCCAAGAAAATATGATTGTAGTACAGATTTTAACATTCAGAAATATTCACTCCCCTTTCACTTACACAGATTTTGAGGGTCAAAGCTATGCATTTTTATCAGATATTTTATTATCTTTCAACCTTCGTGAAGATCAATGTATTAAAATAGAGGAAGAACTTTTTCTCCTTTACTGCTGAAGTGATTTGGTACAAGGGAAACACTAATGAGGATTTTTTTTTATTACTTACTAAAATTTTCCATTGGGCAAAATGAGAAAGTTTTATTTTTAAAAAAGATGGATGCAATATTTAAATTCCATAATACTTTTGGAAACTAAGCATCTGTTCAAAATAGATGAGTATTTAGAAAAGGGATAAAAGTGTGGAGTTTTGCATTTTCTTAGAAACATAATGCTTCCAAGAAGAGTTGCAGCATGTTTTAGCAAAAATTTAAACCCTAAAAACCCTGATTTATAAATCTAAGCAGAGAGAAAAACTTTCAAAAGGAGATTTTTTTCATTTATTTTAAATGTAATATAGTTCTTATTATAATTCCTAAAAATGATGAGATTTTAGTAATTTTCTGTCACATAATGGTTGCAGCAACCTAATCACTCTTTCTCTTATTAGTGTTATTCTATTGGGTATCATACAAGTCATTCTGGCCTTGACACCCATGGATTGATTGAATCATGTTTTTTGTTTGTTTGTTTTCTTTTTTACCAGTTAGATCACAAATTCCATCCTTTAACAAAGTGAACTACTAAAACTTTTAGGACTTTCTCTCCAAACAAAAAACCCTAAATAAAAAAATACAAGTTTAACACAGTTCATCTATCTTCCCCATTTTATCATCTACATGAGCATTCACGGTACTAAATGCAAGATGTCTGTCTTTTCCTTGAATTTTAAAAGTTAATCTTTCCTTTCTGAGAGATACTTAGGAGAGAGAGGGTGAGATCATTTTAGGTCTCGTGAAAGAGAAAGACTGACAGCCCTGGCTGAAGTCAGGCAGAAGCAGGCAGCTCTGGGAAAGCGCTGCTGACAGCCGCACTGATGCGCTACAACGCTGACGTGAAACTTCCTCTAGACTCCAGAAAAAACACTGGGAAAGAGCCTGTCAGTAATGTGAAACTGGACCAAAGGGTGCTGGTTGTGGGCTGCTAGCACAAGTCTACCCAAGACTAATTAGAAATGATCGAGACCATGTTTCAAATGAAAAATATGAGCATAGCCATCCTCAAATGAAAGGCGATTTCCTGCAAATTAAGATGTCATTTTTTAACAGTATATTGGGTTTAACATCTCGGGTATTTTTCTGCAAGTAAATTTTTTTCCCTCCTGAATTCTCAGGGCTCTGCTTTAAGTTCAGTTTTGTTTACCAGGAAGACATGAGAACAAGTTTAATGCTGTGAAAGATGTTTACTAAGAGCAATAATATGACAAGCAGAACGGAATACATAGCAACTTGCACATCCCATAAAACTTTCCAATCAATATTGGCTTTAAAATCACCAGTGAACTAAAACACAAAACAAAAAGCAAAAATAAAACCAAAGGTACAGATGAAAACCACCGTGTCAAAAGCAAAATCAAATGAATTGTCTTCTTTGTGCTTGAATATGGGTGAAGCTGATGGTAACCATAACTGCTGTTTTTGATGCCTTGAATTGCTTCAAGAAACTTGACCTTGAGTTTATTTCTTTCAGTTTATTTCTCTGGAGTATAACATTGAGTCCATGTGAAGTCCTTTCCCCTGAGTAAATTTGTTGTCAGAGGGGGAAAAACAACTAAAAATTGATCCTATAGAATTTCATAAATGACAAGACTAGAAAACAATCTTTCTGAGTGGATTTTCTTCTACTGAGTACACACAAACACATACACATTTGTGTGTGTGAAAGAGAAAACAAAAAGTTGGACATTTGTCCTTCTTCCCTTCAGGTAAACTACTTAAGCTATGAAATTAATAAATCATATAAATTAAATAGGAAAAAGTGATTAGGTAGAATATTTTTAAACATGGCATTACTTAAATATTATAAGAAATCTTTCTAGTCTACTTAGCAGGTCCTTAGAGGATTTTCCCTAATACATAAATTTAAAGTACATGTAAATGATGCTTCAGGATGGTCCTTGAGAATTTTCCAAAATTAGGTTTTTTTTAATATTCTTCCCTCAGCTTTTGTTTATGTAATTAATATGGACCCTCTATTTAGGTATATTAAGCAGAGTAAATATCATCCCGTCATTCTCTGGAATATGGCAAGTACCTAATCAGAGAAATTGACATAAATGTCAATTTGAAATTAAAATAAATGTATAAAAATTTGGTGGCATATGCAACTATTATAGGATTATTGAGTAGTAGTACTAACTTCCTAGAGATGGCAAGATTTTCCTGTTTTTGCTCTTGCCTCTATCTGTCCCCTACTCCCCCATCAATAATACACAGTGCAGCCAAAGTGATCAAAACAAAACCCCCTATTTTTAATCACCCCATTGCTTAAAGTCTTTCAATGGCTGTCCATCTCCAAAAGAAAAGATCCAGATCCTTTAAATGCCTTAAAAATCCTTTGTGATCTTTGTTAGCCCTTCATGATCACGACCTTGCTTTACTTCTCTAGCCTCTATCTTTCCCCACTCCCTCATCTCACACGTTACTCTCCAATTGCACTCAAATTCTCTCAGTGCCCATAAATCTGTTATACTCTGTCCTGTGTACCTACTTTTTCCCCCAGCCTGGATGACCCTTTGCTCCCCCAACCCTGATCTGCTTTCTTTTATTCATCTAACTCCAGTCTTCCATAAGGTCTAAGCATATACCTCATTTTCTCTTGAAAGCCTTACCTGACTCTCCCCTATCGTCGCATCTGTAACATTCCATAGCATCCTTTGTTATGTGTCATTGTCACCCACTCGATGATAAGAACTATCATGATCTTATGTTACATATCCAACTCCTTAAACTAACAATAGAGTGTCTAATATGCTCAGACTCATTTCCAAGCCCTGAGAAAATAGCAAAGAAACAACCAAAGCCTCTGCCTCAGGGAAATTATATTCTATACACACAACAAATATTTGCTGGCAAGAACAGTAACAGAAAACAAGACAATAGAGAACAAAAGAAAACAAAAAGCAGGTCATGAAGAGTATACAGAGTGAAAGAACCATGAGATATTCAAGGTAAAATGTAAAGGGCTCATAAAAGTTTAAGCTGATCTCCTCAAAGACCCTATGAACAACTAGATAGGCTCTCTTCCATTTAAAACTTTCCCATTGGCTTGTGATAACATTTGAAGATGTAAAGATAGTTCCTTGCTAAAGTCTGTTATAGTTCAGTCGCTAAGTCATGCCCCACTCTTTGCAACCCCATGAACGGCAGCACACCAAGCTTCCCTGTCGTCACTATCTCCTTGAGTTTGCTCAAACTCATGTCCATTGAGTCAATGATGCATCCAATCATCTCATCCTCTGTTGCCCCCTTCTCCTCCTGCCCTCAATCTTTCCCAGCTTCAAGGTCTTTTCCAATGAGGTGGCTCTTCACATCAGGCAGCCAAAGTATCGGAGCTTCAGCTTCAGCATGAGTCCTTCCAATGAATATTGAGGGTTGATTTCCTTTAGGATTGACTGGTTTGATCTCCTTTCATTCCAAGGGATTCTCAAGAGCACTCAGCTTTCTTTATGGTCCAACTTTCACATCCATACGTGATTCCTAGAAAAACCATGACTTTGACTATATGGAACTTTGTTGGCAAAGTGATGTCTCTGCTTTGATTATAGATTTGTTATGGCTTTCCATCCAAGGAGCGAGTTTCTTTTAATTTTAAGACTGTAGTCACCACTCACAGTGACTTTGGAGTCCAAAAAAATAAAATCTGGCACTGTTTTCACTTTTCCCCCATCTATTTGCCAAGAAGTGATGGGACTGGATGCCATGATATAATTTTTTTTATCTCTGAGGTTTAAGCCAGCTTTTTCACTCTCCTCTTTCATCCTCATGAAGAGAATCTTTAGTTCCTCTTTGCTTTCTGCCAATATACTGTATCTTCTGCATATCTGAGGGTGATGATATTTCTGCAGACAATCTTGATTCCAGTTTGTGATTCACCCAGCCTGGTGTTTCACATGATGTATTCTACATATAAGTTAAATAAGCAGGGTGACAACATACAGCCTTGATGTATGCCTTCCCTGATTTTGAAACAGTTCACTGTTCATGTCCAGTTCTGTCACTTTTTGACCTTCATGTGGGTTTCTCAGGAAGCAGATAAGGTGATCTGCTATGCCCATCTTTTGAAGAATTTTCCACAGTTCCATTTCCAAGGTGTTATGACCCACACAGACAAAGGCTTTAGTCTAGTCAATGAAGCAGAAGATGTTTTTTCTTCTGGCATTCACTTGCTTTTTCTATGATACAACAGATGTTGGCAATTTGACGTCTAGTTCCTCTGCCTAAATCCAGCTTGTACATTGGGAAATTCTCGGTTCATGTACTGATGAAGCCTAGCTTGAAAGATTCTGAGCATTACCTTGCTAACATATGAAATGAGCACAGTTGTACAGTAGTTTGAACATTCTTTGGCATTACCTTTCTTTGGAGTTGGAGTGAAAACTGACCTTTTCAAATCCTGTGGCCACTGCTGAGTTTTCCAAATTTGCTGACATATTGAGTGCACTTTAACAGCATCATCTTTTAGGATTTTAATTAGTTCAGCTGGAATTCCATCACCTCCATTAGCTTTGTTCATAGTAGTGCTGCCTAAGGCACGCTTGACTTCATACTCTAGGATGTCTGGCTCCAGGTGAGTGACCATGCCATCATAGTTTTCCAGGTCATTAAAACTTTTTTTGTGTAGTTCTTCTGTGTATTCTTGCCACTTCTTCTTAATCTCATCTGCTTCTGTTAGGTCCTTGCCGTTTCTGTCCTTTTATCGTGTCCATGTTTGCATGAAATGTTCCCTTGGTATCTCCAATTTTCTTGAAGAGATTTCTAGTCTTTCCCACTTCTGTTGTTTTCCTCTTCTTCTTTGCATAGTTCACTTAGGAAGACTTTCTGATCTCTCCTTGCTCTTCTTGCCTTGAGAACCCCATGAAGAGTATAAAGAGGCAAAAAGATATCACACAGGAAGATGAACCCCCCAAGTCAGTAGGGTTCCAATATGTTAATGGGGAAGAGTGGAAAAATAGCTCCAGAAATATTGAAAATGCTGGGCTAAAGCAGAAATAACACTCAGTTGTGGATGTGTCTGGTAGTAAAATAAAGCCCGATGCTGTAAAGAATAATATTGCATAGGAACCTGGAATGTTAGGTCCATTAATTAAGGTAAATTGAAGGTGACAAGCAGGAGATGGTAAGAGTGAACATCGACATTTTAGGTATCAGTGAACTAAAATGGACCAGAACAGCAAATTTAATTCAGATGACCATTATATCTACTACTGTGGGCAAGAATCCCTTAGAAGAAATGGAGTAGCCCTCATAGTCAACAGAAGAGTCTGAAATGTAGTACTTGGATGCAGTCTCAAAAATGACAGAATGATCTCAGTTTATTTTCACGGCAAACCATTCAGTATCACAGTAATCCAAGTCTATACTCCAACCACTAATGCTGAAGAAGCTGAAGTCTAACATTTCTATATTGACCTTCTAGAACTAACACCAATAAAAGATGTCCTTTTCATCATATGTGGCTGAAATGCAAAAGTAGGAAGTCAAGAGATACCTGGAGTAACAGACAAGTTTGGCCTTAGAGTACAAAATGAAGCAGGACAAAGGCTAACAAGAGTTTTTCCAAGAGAACACACTGATCATAGCAAACCCCCTTTTCCAACAACGTAAGAGAAGAGTCTACACCTGGACATCACCAGATGGTCTATACCAAAATCAGATTGATCATATTCTTTGCAGCCAAAGATGGAGAAGCTCTATACAGTCAGCCAAACAAGAGCAGGAGCTGACTGTGGCTCAGATCATGGACTCCTTATTGCAAAATTCAGGCTTAAATTGAAGAATGTAGGGAAAACTCTAGCTCAGGTCTGACCTAAATCAAATCCCTTATGATTATACAGTAGAAGTGACAAATAGATTCAAGGGATTAGATCTGGTAGACAGAGTGTCTGAAACCTAAGGACAGAGGTTGATAACATTGTACAGAAGGTGTTGATCAAAACCATCCCAAAGAAAATTAAATGCAAGAAGGCAAAATGGTGATCTGTGGAGACCTCACAAATAGCTGAGAAAAGGAGAGAAGTGAAAGGCAAAGAAGAAAGGGAAAGATATACCCAACTGAATGTGGAGTTCCAGAAAGTAGCAAGGAGAGATAAGAAGGCCTTCTTAAGAGTGCTTCATTCTACATGTAGCATATATATCCAGAATCTGTGGTTATACCACTCAACATTCCATCAGTATCCTCCAGAGCTATCTGCTGTCCATAATGAACAGGACTTCAGAACCCAAACTATATACTTAACCTGAGAAAAATAAGCTTCCAGCTTATTTTAAAATCATTGCTTTTCCAAAATGCATTCACTAGGAAGATCTGCTATAAAACAGTGAATATTTTATGCAACTAAAATTAGACCTTTCAGCCTGCTTGGTATGATGCATGATTGCACACACTTATTGCAAGTGATTCAGCCAAAATTAAAAGTAATTTTATTTTTTTATTAGACATCTAGTGCAAAAGATCAAAAAAGACATTTAAGATCCCTGTCATCCTTTATACTTAATTTTTATTCATTTATTTTTAATTGGAGGATAATTGCTTTACCATGTTGTGTTGGTTTCTGCCATACATCAACATGAATCAGTCATAGGTATACCTATTTCCCTCTCTCTCGAACCTTCCACCCCACCCCACCCCTCTAGGTTGTCACAGAGCCTTACACTTAAAAAAATTGTGTAACTTACTTAGAGCACCTTTTTACCATATGGTGTAGATCTTTAAGCCACAACAATATTAGGGTGAAAGCAAACAAAGTTGTGTATAATTTTTATACAAAAATCATGAGAGATGCATCCTAAACTGTAAAAATCTGTTTGCTAGGAATACATTTCAAATTATAGTGACCTTATGAAGCCCTATTGCTTGCCACTTTAAATGTCCAGCCAGAACTTCATTGGCATGGCTATTGATGTTTCCAACTTCTTGGCCACTAGTTTCCTCCTTAGACTCTTATGGGCAGCAATTTTAGGCAACTTGCAATTCCCTGAACACATTATGCTGTTCAATCCTCAGTGCTGTGTAATTCACTGTTCGCTCTGAAAGGAGGCCCTGGCCTATTTGTCTTACTCATCAAACTCCTACTTTTCTTTTAACTCTGCCTAAAACACTACCTTTATTATGACACGTTCTGCTTCTCCCCGTAGCCATTCCAAACAGATGACCTTCCTTTTTTGCTGCCAAGTGAATCTTGTACAGAATTCTGTTAGAGCCCTTACCTCTGTGCTGCCATTATTTGTTTATGTCGATGTCTTTCCTCCTGTAGCATGATCTCCCTGAGGACAAGGAGGATGTCTTTGTGACTCAAGCCTTGCATGTGAGATGTGTTTTTTAAAAGTGTTCGATCCAAAAAAGAATAAGAGAGAATTCCTTGGTGGTCCAGTGGTTAGGACTGTGGGCTTTCACTGCCTAGGGCCTACGTTCAATCCCTGGTAGGGGAACAAAGATACTGCAAGTTGTGCCAAAAAGAAAAAAAAGGATACAAGAATGAATGAATGTGTGCCACCCCCAGCGCCTCTCTGGGTGATATCCTTTATAAAATTTAGAGTGGGAAATTTTCCTTATATTTTTATCATTAACCAAGTTCATAATGATGACTCAGAAGGAACTAAGAATGGAAGTGTGAATTCTACTTATAAGTATGGTTCTGAGACTGTGCTTTTCATTTTATATCATTTGCCTAATTTATCCCTTCCAGTCATCCCCTCAGCAATTAATCATTAAATTCCTATTATAATCATAGCACCACACTAAATACAGTAAAGTAGGTTACAAAGAAGAATAAAGGCTCTTCCAGGATTTTCATAACCTTTCTAGAAAGACAATTCATCCATGTTTGTAAAAGCCAAATAATAATACCTAGAAGATATGTATTGCCAAGTGCCAAATGAGAGAGGCAGACAATGGCTGTTATAGGCAGGCAGAAGAGGAGCAATCGCTTTAGTCATGAACAAAATAGCACCTGAGGAAAAACTGACAAGACAGATACCATGTTGGAATAATGGAATGAACAAAGGTTTGTGTAAATTTTCTCTATCAAGAATCTAAGGATATAAGAAATCCATTCTCCATATTTTAATCATTTTATCCCAACTTTAAAACTGACTGAGAATACTAGCATTTTAATCATTCTCTCAGCCAAAATCTACCTTTAAAATAGAATTTATTTGTAGCAAACACTGTTTTGGTATTTTCAGTACCAGGTACTTCCAGGCTTTTCTCAAGTCCTTACCAGCCTTTGGGTGTGAGCCCCTCAGCCTTGTCCCTCTCTCAGAGCAATTCTCTATCAGTCTTTCAGAAGACTGCCCTCTCCTCTATGAGTTTTCATTGGTCTGAGTAGCTGGTCTCAAACAGACTGTCCCTAAAGGTGTCATTATGTCATCTTGTCTCTCGTCCTCGGGTTGTGCTCAGAAATAGACTTTCGCATAATGGGTAATTTGAGGTCAGTGTTCTGCTCTGAACTAATACAACATAACACTGCATGCAACAGCTGCAAGAGAGGACCTGCCTCTCAGATGTGCTCAGTCAGAGTGCTGTGGATCTGTCAGGAAGAGTCTGATTTAACGTGTAAAGTGCCTGTGGGCATAACAGTGACACAGGGAGCAACTGAGCTCGGCACTAACCCTTTCTGCTACATTTTTTCAAACAGAAGTGGAGGTGGTCACTTCTGTTTTAACTCACTGGGTTTACTATGTGTATTAACAAATCAGAGAGTGTTAAACTTCACATGAACTGCAAGATCACACAGTCCAACCCCTCAATTTACAGAGAATCTACAACTTGCCCAAGATCACACAACCAATCAGGAAAAAAAAAAAAAAAAACGAGGTACTAGAAGCCAGGGGTTTTGCATCACAGTTGCTCTCTCACTCCATATCATGTACTTTGTCTCCAAATTAGGCACCCCTGGGTTCATGAGAATCCCCATTGGGTGTGCCCTGGATTCCTGTACACTTTCTCCATCCTTTCTGAATATTTGTTGCCAAAACAGGGTTTACAAATAATACTAGTATAAACACAGACATACCTCATTTTATGCAATCTCTTTTCCTAAAGACAGGGTCTGAATTTTTCCCCCCAAATAAATAGCATCCAACTGTGGATGGAGATGGATACTGTAAGTATTAATCACTGTTTTTTATTATTATCATTCTCACAAGATAACTTGATAAGAAAGCAAAGTATTCACTCTTTAACAGTATACATCAGTTTTAGGCTATTCAGATAAAAATGTTTTAACATGCTCAAGTTTTACATGCATATTATCACTTTATATATTATGTTAGTGTTTAATATATTAAATTTCTCAATAGTAATGACCCAAAATAATTAATCCTTTATTCCCCTTTATGATTTATATGGTATGTTAAAACAAAAAAACTATTACTTCTGTGCTAATTTCCATAGGTCTTTGTCATAAAAATTATAGATGAAAACTTTAAGGAAACTTCATTAAAGTATACTGGGGAAAAAATTAGACAGGTAGGTAGGTAGGTAGTCTTTTGAAGAACTGGATTAAAATGAAAAGAGAGAGAGAAGTGACATCATGAAGAGTGTTACTGTCCAGAGAAGAGTTGGCATAGGATTTTTTAAAATATTTATTTATTTATTTTGACTGTCCCAGTTCTCACTTGCAGCAGGAAGGATCTTCTGTCTTTGTTGTGGCACGCGGGACCTTCTTAGTTGTGGCATGTAAGATCTAGTTCCCTGACCAGGGATGGAACCCAGGCACCCTGCATTGGAAGCAGGGTGGATTGGGGGTGCTCGGCAGAGTCCATGGTCTGTCTAAAGGCATTTAGATTCACTTAAAAAAAAAAAAAAACACACACATATCCATGGAAAACCTAATTTCAGGCCTTTTCAATCCAAGGTCAAACAGTTGGTGAGTTCTAGATTCTTAAAACCCATGAGCCTGAGACCTCAGGGATACCCACATAGAAACAAGAACTGTTAAGAAGTCATTGTTTAATATCATGTATTAGCACACATTTATGTAATATAGGAAAATGCTATTGATGAACCTATTTGCATGGTGGGAATAGAGACACAGACATAGAGAACAGACTTTGGACACAGCAGGGGAAGGAGAGGTTGGAACAAATTCAGAGAATAGTGGTGAAACATACACATTACCATATGTAAAACAGATACCTTATGGGAAGTTGCTAGATAACACAGGGAGCTCAATGCGGTACTCCATGACCTAGTGGGGCGGGATGAGGTAGGGTGGAGGAGAGGTTCAAGATGGAGGGCACATATGTATATTTATAGCTGATTCATATTGTTGTCAGAGAAGGCAATGGCAACCTGCCGGGGTCCAGCCCCGGTGAATCCAGGGAATTCGAAGCCGGCATGGTGTCGGCAAACTGGATACAATAGCTTTAATTAAATATTAATTAGAGACATAAAAAGTAATAGAATAAGGACAGCTCAGTAGGAAAATTCAGCGGAGAAAAGAGGCTGAATAACTTGGTTTATGTGGAAAGCCAATAAAATTCCAGACAAGGAATTTGCGTCACCCATGTAGGCCACAGGCGTCCTCCCATTCTCCCAAAGGAGAGGAGACACTAAGGCCTCCCTGGTCAGATCTTAGAAGCCCACGCATAATTAGTAGGCTTGACGAGCTTCCACGCCCCAGATGGAAATTCAGCCAGAAGGTGAGAGAAAGAACGACATGGGGAGACCAAGTTTTGGTGAACAAGGCCTGCACTTTATTTTCCAAAGTAGTTTTTATACCTTAAGTTGTGCATAGAGTATAATGGGGGAAGGGGTGGAGTCAGCAGTAAGCCAGGATTTCTTCCTGCAAACTTATCATATGCAAAAGTTTAGGTGATTTACATCATCTTCTGGCCAAGAGGCCTGTTAACATTTTATGACCCTTTCTTCAGAAAACTTATTTTTCTCTCAAGGTGATTATTCTAAAGTCAGGCGCCACCCTCCAAAAGCATTAGATAAAGTTGCATTCCTATAGGGCAAAAGTGTGGTGGGCTATAACAAGAAAAGTATTAACTCAAACGTCCAAGGTTACAAACATTAAAGCTACTACTTACATTCCTATACACCAATTATATTAATCAATACACTGCCAGGGACACAGTAGGTAAGGGATATGGAAACTTAGCAGCAAACATTGGCCCAACAAGTGAAAAACCCTTCACCAATACAATTTCTAATCAATCTTTTAACTGCTCAAAGGAATCTGTATTTAGACAGTTTAGAACATCTCATGCCTCTCACGGTTGGGAGGCTGTGAACAATCACATGTGGCCGGAAGAACCTGTTCAGGCAGGCTAGAGGACTTCCAAAGGAGTTTGTAGGTTGAAACACTCTTGTCATGCCCAGGAACTTTATCAACTGGAGCTGTAAGTTAACTCTTTTTCAGAGAGAGGTGGTGGGGGACAGCCCCCGATAAAGTCAGAGGTGTAGGTGAGAGCACAAAGCAGTAAAGTAGGCAGACTCTGGTTTGGGGGGTAGGTGCTCAAGAATTTCCAGGGAGACTCCTGAGGCTCGATCGGCCTTTGCATATGCCAAGCCTCCGTCCTCATGACCCTTGCCACAGGTGGAGTTCCTCATGCTGGCTCCCAGCAGCAACCCACTCCAGTACTCTTGCCTGGAAAATCCCATGGGCAGAGGAGCCTGGTGGGCTGCAGTCCATGGGGTGGCAAAGAGTCAGACACGACTGAGCGACTTCACTTTCACTTTTCACTTTCATGCATTGGAGAAGGAAATGGCAACCCACTCCAGTGTTCTTGCCTGGAGAATCCCAGGGATGGTGGAGCCTGGTGGGCTGCCGTTTATGAGGTCGCACAGAGTCAGACACGACTGAAGTGACTTAGCAGCAGCAGCCACATATTGTTGTATGGGAGAAGCCAACACAAAATTGTAATGCAATAATCAACCAATTAAAAATAAGTTAAATTTTTTTAATCTTTGTTTTATATAAAAATATAAAAATGGTTTATTTCATCTATTTGTGACCTAAAACACTGCTCATTACCATATATTTCTACAGTAATTATTATCCTATAAAAATTGGTTATTAATCAATGACTTACATTTTTAAAATACTATGCCAAAAAGAGTCTTTTGCTTATAGCTAAAGTATCTCAGTCTGACATCTGTGAATCCCATGATACTTATGCAAAGTCTTGTGTGGCTGTATCTACATGCACATTTTTTAGGGAAAAGGTTTATAACTCATCCAGTGGGCTACAACCCTACAGGGAGAAGACACACACCCAGAAAAAGGAAAGAAATCCACAATCATTATCAGGTAGGTCTATCTGTAGGCAGAAATCTGACTGCCAACATTCAGTCATAGATAATGTTCTTTGATGACAGAATTCTACCTATGAAAGAATGAGAAGATAAGACATGTCTTCAGTTTTGGAAGGGCACTAGTGGGGCAACAGCAGGAACATAGACATAGGACCAAACCCACTGGACCAAGATGCACAGATTTCCTCAAAGTGGACAGGACAAGGTCTAAATTAAAAGAACTGAGTCAGAGCCTGTCCATCAATAGAATTTGTGCTTCTGGTTTGAGAAGATCACCCTGGGTACTGTAGTGGGTGAGCTCAGTGACCTCAGATGAGTAAACTGGGATGCTAATCTGCACTGGAAGCCAAACAGATCCAAAATAAGACAGATTTTAAATACATCAATTAAGGAGACAGATAACATTTGCTGAGTGCCTATCATGTGTTGACAGCTAAGAGATGCTCATGTGTACTGTCACATTTAATTCCCTTAATAAATGATACCTAGAAGCCAAAACTGGAGAGGTTTTCTCCTTTACAAAAGAATTCACAACATTGCAGTCCTCAGTATTTTTTCAAGGAAGGACACATACTAAACCCATATCTTAGAAGAGCATAAGACTTCACAAAGTACCAAAGTTGCCCAAGATCAATAAATTTTAATGGAGGAAAGAGCATAATACCCCTCTGAGAGGGAGTGGGGATGTCATTTTAAAAGACTTGCACCAGATAATATTTGTGCACCGTAATATTTTAATTTGTTGATTTGGGGATACAAACAACAAAGAGATGCTCAGAGATGGGTTTATCTCTCAAAATCAATAATTCTCTAGAGAAAGAATATCCCCTTAGTGAAAGTTGTTTATATAACTACTGTGTTGTGACATCCCTCTGTGATTTGCTACAACTTCCCAGGACAACATAACAGATTAAGGCAGAAGGCCCAAAATGCTGATTTCCCACCAGGGCTCTCCAAACCAGACCATTCTGCCACAGATAATCCCACTGACAAGAAATTGTAAAGTGATCTTTCAGGAAACACATTAATGCCCTTGTCAGTAACTTTTCTTATAATGAGTTTTCTAAATAACTAATGGTTACTCATTAACAGATTAACAGTGTTTTAACCTATTAAGATCGGAGAAGGCAATGGCACCCCACTCCAGTACTCTTGCCTGGGAAATCCCATGGGCAGAGTAGTCTGGTAGGCTGCAGTCCATGGGGTTGTGAAGAGTCAGACATGACTGAGCGACTTCACATTCACTTTTCACTTTCATGCATTGGAGAAGGAAATGGCAACCCACTCCAGTGTTCTTGCCTGGAGAATCCCAGGGACGGGGGAGCCTGGTGGGCTGCCGTCTATGGGGTCGCACAGAGTCGAACACAACTGAAGAGACTTAGCAGCAGCAGCAGCAACCTCTTAAGATAAATAACTAATGGTTACTAATTTTCAGTATTTTAACCTATAAAGATTTAAAAATAAAGAGAAAAAAGGCAATGTATCTAGCCTATGCTTTCCTAAAATGTATTCATCATGCTTTTACTTTCTTAAAAAGTAGTTATTTTAACTCTTCCTTACTACTCGAGATGATCCCTGTGACCATTGACCTGAGAAATATAATAAGAGTGTCCTTGTCTTCTTTGCTATCTGTCATCAGGCTCTCTGTTCACACAGTTTATGTATCAACTCATATGGCCCATCTCCTTACAATTTATTCTGAGCTGAGACACTGTAGGCAAATATTAAAATCATCATATTTTACTGTTTTGTGATCATTAAATCGAGTCCTCTCATTTTGCGTATCAAAAATAAAAGACTAGGAGTTTTGTCCATGGTCACACAATGGGTTATGGTAGACCTGAATCTCACTTAGAATCTGCAGCTCATATGGAAAAACATTAGTCAAAATTGTGATTAAAAATTCCTTAAACTAATCTTTTAAGCATGGTATCTATGTTTTCTGTACTATAATTTTTATACTCCTTGGAGTTTGGGTACTACAGAGACAGACTGAGGAAATAAGAAAAGGAAAGTCTGCAGGCAAACTGGTGTCTATTCAAGCCATTTGCTTTTAAGATAACCATCAAATCCAGTGAATGAGAAATGAGAGATTTTTATTGTGTTCTTCTTTCTCAATGGAATTTTTCCATTTGGTTTTAGTATTTAGCCTCTATAACATTATGTTACTATATTTCAATTGATTGTTCTATCTGCTGAAGATTAGAGGATTAGGTTTTAAAACTCAGATGTGAGTTAAATACAACTATAATATCAGTGCAACTCCATGAGGGGTATAGAGTGTACAGATACACAGGGCTCCAGGTGCCACCTTTAGCACTTTTTCCTGCTACAGTCTCTCTACCTAATTACAAATCAAGCTCTGGATATGACTTGAAAAACAGAAACAAAAGGTTTGCCAACAAACTTTTCAGTAGTGATATCCAGTTTGTTTACTTCCTGTTTCTCCTTTGTTCTCTAGTGATTAAGTTTGCTGCAAAAGGGAGGTATTGGTAAATAAGAAGACTTTTGAGCCTTTTCAGTCATTTTGATTAGCATCTTTGGTAACTTCTTTTTTTCTCATAAACATATGGCAAAGCAACATGCACTGTTCCAATAATTATGATTTCAAGTCTAAGGTAGTATTTGTTTATTCTTGAAACCTGAAACAAACATCTGGTGGTTAATGCTTTGAGAAAAACAGCACCTTAGTGCATTATCTCTGTCTATGATTCAAGATCATGAGCAAAAATATTATAAGTAGGTGAGATTAAGCCACAGGAGTTTGTTGGGCCATTCAGTTTTTTTTTTTTTAAGTTTTTAAGAACCAAACTTCATTTCCTCTAAAGTAGGAAAGGCAGTAGAGATGGTGCAATAATCTTAAGGACCTCTTCCTTTCTGCCTCATCTTGTACTTTATAGAAAGAGTATATCTAGTATAGGTCCTCTCATTAGACAAAGAAAGATTTGAATGTTTTCTTATCACCATCCCATATATGCTCAGAATTATTGACAAACAGACAGTGCAGTTTGTGTATATGCTCAGGTTCATGTTACCATGCATTTTTTTGTTAATGAGAATGGTATCTCCTACATTAAAAATTCTTTGCCAATTTTTTTAATACATCTTATTTTAAGGTTTATGCTAGCTCACCCTTTCTATTGCAATATGACACCTGGGATAAAATTTGAAATGAAGATGTACTGTCCTTTGCATTGTTGCTCATCTTAGGGGAAAAATTGGTTATTTTAAATATTTTAGTATATTAGTATAATTTTTCAGTGTATTTGTCTGTTAAGGCTACCATAGCAAATACCACAGACTGGGTAGCCCAAATAATAGAAATTAATTTTTCATAGTTGTGTTAGTTGGACATCCAAATTCAAGGTATTGGCAGTTTCGGCTTCTCCTGAGACCTCTCTCCTTGGCTTGCAGGGGGTCAGCTTCTTGCTGTGTCCTCATATGGCCTATCTCCTGTGCCTGCACACCGCTGCTGTATCTTCCTCTTGTAATAAGGACACCAGTTATGTTGGATTAGGGCCCACCTTCCTGATCTCATTTACATTTATTACCTCTTCAGAGGCCTTAGCTTCAGATTACAGTCACATTGAGGGTTAGTGTTTCCACATATGAATTCTGGAGGAACACAATTCAGTCCGTAAATGTGTAGCAATGCTTATTAATCAAATATTCTGTAATATCCTCCCCTTGAGGAAAAAAATAAAATCTTAGGAAGGAAAGTGCTAAAATTATCATTTATATGTGTTATCAAGTTATAGGAAGTATAAATTTATATGTGACTCCTTTATATGAGATGTCATTTATAAGTGAAAGCACATAAAATAACCCTTAACTCCATTTTTCAGCCTGTCTCAATAGAACGCACAAAGATTTAGTGAAGAAACAACCCAGCAGACTAGCAAGTCACACTTCCACATACTATTTGCCAGGAGAGACCAAGAGATAACCAGAATCAGAAATTCTAGGTGAGGCTGCTGCTCATTCCTCTGTTCTGAGGTCAGATCTACAGATTGTTAACTTATTCTCTGGGAAGTGTGGATTCTATATTTGAAAGCAACCTGAGCCTGACTTAAGTGGCTTCAAAAAGCCCAGCCACAAGCCTGAGGAGCTTCAGTAAAACACAGCACAATAAAACAAAGGCTGCTGCAGTGTTGGTACATGAATACAAGCTGAGTAAGCTTGTCCCTTCCTCAGGTGTAGACCGCCTAGTTTTTTCAGAACACCATGTTCTATCAGATCATTTACAATGTTCCCATTTCTTAATTTTTTTATTCCCTTTGGTTAAAGAGAATTGCCACATGTAGTGAATAAACGGTGGCTCAGAAGGTAAAGAATATGCCTGCAATGCAGGAAAACTGGGTTCCATCCCTGGGTAAGAAAGATCCCTTGGAGAAGGGAATGACTACCCACTCCAGTATTCTTGTCTGGAGAATCTCCATGAACAGAGGAGCCTGGCAGGCTACAGTCCATGGGGTCGCAAAGAGTTAGACGCTACTGAGCAACTAACACTAACAAAAATATAAGATGCCCAGTTAAATTTGAATTGCAGGTAAACAATGAATACGTGTATGCATGCTCAGTCACTTCAGTCGTGTCCAGCTCTTTGTGATCCTATGGACTGTAGCCCGCCAGGCTCCTCTGTCCATGGAATTCTCCAGGCAAGAATACTGGAGTAGGTTACCATGTCCTCTTCCAGCTTCCTAGGAAGCCAGCCCAGGGATCAAACCAGCATCTCCTGTGGTTCCTGCATTGCAGGCAGATTCTTTACTGCTGAGCCACCAGGGAAGCCCAAACAGTGGATATATTTTTAGTATAAATATGTCTCATGTGATATTTGGGACATACTTGTACCAAAAAAAGAATTCCTTGTGGGACATACTAATATTAAACAAAAGTATTTGTTATCTGAAATTCAAGCTTAACTGTGGGTCCTCTATTTTCTCTGGCAACTCTACTTAACAAGAATTAATCCTCCTCTTGCATCTCCCTTCCTGGACTCACCACTCTCTTAAACTTCTATCACCAACTTTGTATATTTAATTTCCTGCTCTTAATTTGGCACTGCTCCCAAGGGTGAAAACCCCATTTCAGGCTCCCTTGCATTATACTAATGTGACATATGGTTATAGATTGTTGTTGTTTCATTGTTGTCCAATTCATCTGAGACCCTATGGGCTACAGTCCATGGAGTCATAAAGAGTCGGACACAACTGAGCGACTAAGCACAGCACAGCACAACTGAGCAACTAAGCACAACACAGCATGGACTGTACTAGGCTCTGTCCATGGTATTCTCCAGGCAAGAATACTGGAGCAGGTTGCCATTTCCATCTCTATGGGATCTTCTTGACCCAGGGATGAAACTCAGGTCTCCTACATTGGCACTCAGAGTTAAAACATTAAAGTTAGCTTGATCCACCTTTTCCCCCATGCTGAAATATTTACATCTTTATATCAATGCCCCATAATACTACTGTGATCACATTAGCTAATATTGTGTGCTTAATAACATGGGAGAAGGCAGTGGCACCCCACTCCAGTACTCTTGCCTGGAAAATCCCATGGACGGAGGAGCCGGGTGGGCTGCAGTCCATGGGGTCACAAAGAGTCGGACACGACTGAGCGACTTCACTTTCACTTTTCACTTTCATGCATTGGAGAAGGAAATGGCAACCCACTCCAGTGTTCTTGCCTGGAGAATCCCAGGGATGGGGAGCCTGGTGGGCTGCTGTCCATGGGGTCGCACAGAATTGGACACAACTGAAGCAACTTAGCAGCAGCAATAACATGGGAAAGAAACTCTAAGCCTCTAAATTTCTAAACCCTGGGCTCAGTCAACTCACCTGTAAAATAAAGGGACCGAATCAAGGTGTTTTTCCCCCAAGGCACCTTTAAACAGTTCCTTGCCACAAGTCTTTAAAATGCGGATTCTGTTAATGTTCACATTTGCCTTGTGAAACCTAATTATTACTACTTTGGGTGAACCTCTCTTCCCTTCAAGTAAGTAGTGTTTCAGTCAGTTCAGTTAAGTCACTCAGTCATGTCCAACTCTTGGCAATGCCATGGACTGCAGTACACCAGGCCTCCTTGTCCATCACCAACTCCCAGCGCTTATTCAAACTCATGTCCATCAAGTCAGTGATGCCATCCAACCGTCTCATCCTCTGTTGTCCCATTCTCCTCCCGCCTTCAATCTTTCCCAGCATCAGGGTCTTTTCCAATGAGTCAGTTCTTCACATCAGGTGGCCAAAGTACTGGAGCTTCGTATCTTCAGCATCAGTCCTTCCAAGGACCATTCAGGACTGATTTCCTTTAGGATGGACTGGTTGGATCTCCTTGCAGTCCAAGGGACTCTCAAGAGTCTTCTCCAACACCACAGTTAAAAAGCATCGATTCTTCAGTGCTCAGCTTTCTTTTTGATCCAACTCTCACATCCATACATAACTACTGGAAAAACCATAGCCTTGACTAGATGGACCTTTGTTGGCAAAGTAATTCTCTGCTTTTTAATATGCTCTCTAGGTTGGTCATAGGTTTTCTTCCAAGCAGCAAGCATATTTTAATTTCATGGCTGCGGTCACCATCTACAGTGATTTTGGAGCCCCCAAAAATAAAGTCTGTCACTGTTTCCATTGTTTCCCCATCTATCTGCCATGAAGTGATGGGACTGGATGCCATGATCTTAGTTTTCTGAATGTTGAGCTTTAAGCCAACTTTTTCACTCTCGTCTTTCACTTTCATCAAGAGGCTTTTTAGTTCCTCTTCACTTTCTGCCATAAGGGTGGTGTCATCTGCATATCTGAGGTTATTGATATTTCTTCTGGCAATCGATTCTAGCTTATGCTTCATCCAGCCCAGCATTTCACATGATGTGCTCTGCATATAAATTGAATAAGCAGGGTTACAATATACAGCCTTGACGTAATCCTTTCCCTATCTGGAACCAGTCTGTTGTTCCATGTACAGATCTAACTGTTGCTTCTTGACCTGCATACAGATTTCTCAGGAGGTAGATAAGGTAGTCTGGTATTCCCATCTCTTGAAGAATTTTCCACAGTTTGTTGTGGTCCACACAGTCAAAAGCTTTGACATAGTCAATAAAGCAGAAATAGATGTTTTTCTGGAACTCTCTTGCTATTTCGATGATCCAACGGATGTTGACAGTTTGATCTCTGGTTCTTCTGCCTTTTCTAAATCCAGCTTAAACAACTGGAAGTTCATGGTTCACGTGTTGTTGAAGCCTGGCTTGGAGAATTTTAAGCATTACTTTGCTAGCATGTGAGATGAGTGCAATTGTGTGGTAGTTTGAACATTCTTTGGCATTGCCTTTCTTTGGGATTGGAATGAAAACTGACCTTTTCCAGTCCTGTGGCCGCTGCTGAGTTTTCCAAATTTGCTGACATATTGAGTGCAGTACTTTCACAGCATCATCTTCCAGGATTTGAAATAACTCAACTGGAATTCCATCACTTCCACTAGCTTTGTTCCTTGTGGTGCTTCCTAAGGCCCACCTGACTTTGCATTCCAGTATGTCTGGCTGTAGGTGAGTGATCACACCATCATGATTACCTGGGTCCTTAAGATCTTTTTTATGTAGTTCTTCTGTGTATTGTTGGTACCTCTTAATATCTTCTGCTTCTTTTAGGTTCATACCATTTCTGTCCTTTATTGTGCCCATCTTTGCATGAAATGTTCCCTTGGCATCTCTAATTTTCTTGAAAAGATCCCTCGTCTTTCCCATTCTATTTTTTTCCTCTGTTTCTTTGCACTGATCACTGAGGAAGGCTTTCTTATCTCTCCTTGCTAAGTAGTGTTTAGATTACTTAAATAAGTAGTGTTGCGATTACTCCATTAACGTCTTCCTCTTTAAAATTGCTCGCCCTATATTTCTCAAGAGCCAGAGAATCCACCTTTTATTTCCCTCCAGCCCACTCACCCTAATACCAGACTTTGAGCACACCGGGTGACCAGATGATGTGATCATGAAAGTGCTGATAATGATGAAACAATTCTGTCAGGGCGGGTTTTCTGACTATCATTCCTTTCTTGGGAATTGAAGTCCTCTCCACCGGGTCGGAGACCGCCGTCTGGGAGCCGCTCCTTGTTCTCTTCCGCCATCTAGTGGCACCAGGCTTGCTCTCTTCGCTCAACTTGCTGTTCAGAGCTGCAAAGATTTCAAAGATTGTAAATCAAACGGATGAATTGTTTTATTCTTGTCATTACAGTAAAAAGGGCTTATAGCGTGTTTCGAGAGATAAAAATGTAATGTATTGATAAAAAATAAGTATAACACAATAGAAGACTTTAATACCTGCACAGTATAGATTAAATTCATGTAATTTAATCTCTTTAATATGTTCCAATGTTAACTTAAAGACAAAGTACAAAATATAAACTAAGATAAGGAGTTCTGAGGAAAGATTATCTTTCTCACGGGCTTCTGTATAATGTTCATGGATTTTTAAATTTCAAATAAAAGTGATCGAAGCAGGTTTAAAAAATGAAAGGAAAAGGAAATAAAGTTCTGATAGACATTAAATTGTTTAGAGAGAGAAATCTCAGCTCTTTTTTTAACCATTTGACTTTAATTAAGTTAGAACTTATTATCATTATTATTTATACATGCAATACAATGTTTAATGAATGAATTCAGTTTTAATGTAGAACTTTCTTCAGATGGCATGATAGTGAATTTAATTGTGTGATTCAGAAAAGTGAAAATAAATTTCTCTAATGAATGAAATAAAATATTTCTGAAGTGTGACTTATATCCCATTAAACCTTTTATTTCTGACATTTTAACATTATTCTGGTTTTAGTTTTCTTTTTATTTAAAATGCCAATGCTATCATGCAGTGTTTAGGTTTTTCTAATAAAAATGTATTTAATTGCAGTGCCACTTCAACCTTTAATACACTTGTGACCCAGCTATAAAAATCTCCAATTTGTTTTTCAGGGTGGGAAAATTCCCATAAGGTGGACAGCCCCAGAAGCTATCGCCTACAGAAAATTCTCCTCAGCAAGTGATGCATGGAGCTATGGCATTGTCATGTGGGAGGTCATGTCCTATGGAGAGAGACCTTATTGGGAAATGTCTAACCAAGACGTAAGTGCCATCCGTAGTTAACCGCCACTTTGTGAGTACAGACACATTATCATTGATGAAGAAACACCATTTGTCCTCACTCAGATTAGCCCTTATCTTCCTGAGAGTTGTCCAGGGTTTGTGGCTGAAGTTGACTAGCCTTTCACTCTGAGCTGTGTTTGGTGTGGTAAGGGCCAGCTGATGGACTTTGTCACGTAAGTACCTATCCATGTCTTACATCTAGTACTGAACACACATGTGGTTCTAAGGAAGCCTGACTGTGCTATGCAACAGCCTTGCCCTACAAGTGTCAAAAAACAAAGAATAATGTTTACCTTTCATTTCTTCCTTAGGGCAATTTAATGTAGCACTGTGAAGAGCAAATTTATTTAGGAGAAAATTTAGCAGAAAAATATTAAATGCTTTCAGGCAATGTGTTATCGATACGTCATCTACTACTATGGTTCTTTGGAGATACATGACCCTTTTTGCAATCTATTTTATCTGTAAAAGTTACCTTGCTGCTGCTACTGCTGCTAAGTCACGTCAGTCGTGTCCGACTCTGTGCGACCCCATAGATGGCAGCCCACCAGGCTCCCCATCCCTGGGATTCTCCAGGCAAGAACACTGGAGTGGGTTGCCATTTCCTTCTCCAATGCATGAAGGTGAAAAGTGAAAGTGAAGTCACTCAGTTGTGTCCAACTCCTAGCGACCCCATGGACTGCAGCCCACCAGGCTCCTCCGTCCATGGGATTCTCCAAGCAAGAGTACTGGAGTGGGGTGCCATTGCTTTCTCCAAAAGTTACCTTGGTGGCTAATAATATTATAGAAGAGGGTAGTTCGCACACATTTGACCTCTATGGACTGTTGGACGTGGTAGAAGAGACAGTAGTCAAAATATGCTAGAATCCTGACAATGCAAGTGAATGTGCTGTCAGATCTGCAGATACATTTTCGTACCCCATTCCCTCAGCCCAGAATCCAGACGCTGTCCACTCACCTGCCTTCTTCGAAGTATCTAACAGTTTCTGAGACAGTGGTAATGGGAAGTCAACTCTGATGGGATTCTGAATGTTCTCAGATGGAAACAAAGACTGTGTGGGTATGGATTTTTTAGAAAATCCATAGACGTAGTCAACTCTTGTCACATCTCTTCTGTTTTTTCCATTCAACTGCTTGAGCCTCACCTCCACACCTCATACTCATTATCCCATCCCAACCTCAAGTGGTCCAAATATCTTAAAGGTTTGTTCAGTGACAGAGAAAGGTTAATCTTTTGGACACCAATAAGACTGGGTTTTGGTTAGCTCACCATGACTTTTGTTTCTCCCTGACTTGAGGTGTTAATTCCAAAGCTGAGTGCCTGCTCTTGTGCCTACTGACTCTGGAGAATGCCAGGTCCAGAACCTACATGTAGCAGGTTCAAGGTCATCAAACGCTGTGCCACCATGCTCTTTAAAGCCCTGCATAAAAACACAAAGCCAGGTGGCTTAGTCCTGCAGAGCATTTTCCCTTAAGTACAGAGTGTGGCATGACCAGCAAACTGATACACTCCCAACATTTAAACTTTTTTAGATCCAGGCCATTTACTGTCCCTAAAGGAATTTTATTTGAAGGACCTTGTTGCTCTTTCCTGCCTCTGGGCCTTGTTTGGAGCAACTTTTGTCCAGCTCTGCTTCTTAAAATTGAATCTCAAGAGCAGAAATTCATCCCTTCACTCCCAGGAAGAACTCATCTTTTTTTAACCAGCTATCCAAGGTAATAGACGCCCCGGATTCAGTCACCATAGTTCCTACTCTACTCTTAACCCAAGATAAGGCTTGCCTGCTTCTCCTACTGTGACATGACTAAAATAGGCCATTCAAGCAAATCTCTAAAATAAGAAGTCCTCCTCCAGATGAATGAAAATCCTCACTGCACAGAAGAGCCCTCAGTTCAAGTACCTTCCTTAACTGGTGTTCCATATAGTCCTTGTCTTAACCAGTTCTCTGTCAGACCTAAAATAAAAAATTACCTAACTCAGAGGACTCCAAACTTTACTAATAATATACCCTTGCCAGTAAAAAGTTCTTTAGCATTCACAACTGACATATGTGTATTTATCTGCACATTATATATAAGTCCTACTGTACTAATACATTCATTTTTTGTTTAAAAAGTAATTTGTTGAGTATCTTCTCAGGAAGTAGAGATTCAAGGGAAAACAAACTGGATTGAACTTTTATGAAACTGAGGTTTAGGGAGGTGACATGATTTCCCTAGAATCACATAGTAAGTGCTTTGACAGTGATACTAAAAAAACAACTCTAATAACCTTCTAGAAGTCATGGGCAAGGAGGAGGGAAGATGAAATAACTGCCTCTTTCATGGTGATTTAGTTTACATCCATAAGCCAGTGATTTCTTGCCCTCATTGAGTTTATATTCTGGCAAGAGGGCAACAGACTTTACAGAAAGTAAATCAGTAAAATATGTAATATGTAACATGATCATTAGTGTTTGGGAGAGAAAAGTGAGAAAGGATAAGAAATGTTAGGAATTTGATTTTAAATATATAAATACATTGCCAAATACAGTTGTAAAAGTCATTCCATTTTGATCATAAAAGTCAGAGTCATTCTTAGTAGACATGTGTAAATAGTCTTTCTTACAGTAAGACAGGGCTTCCCAGGTTGCACAGTGGTAAAAATTATGCCTGCCAATACGAGGGATGCAAGAGACTTGAGTTCAATCCCTGGGTCAGAAAGATTCTCTGGAAAAGGAAATAACAACCCACTCCTTTATTCTTGCCTAGAAAATTCCATGGACAGAGCAGCCTGGTGGGCTTCAGACCATGATGTCGCAAAAAGTTGAATGTGACTGAGCTCATGCATGTGTGCGTGCACGTGCACGCACACACACACACACACACTCATGTATAAGACAAATAAACATAAAGAGAAGTTCTATTATTTTTTCTGTCTCCTGGATTATCATTTTACCACATGGGGTACTTTGTACCACCAGTTTGGTAACCACAACCACCATTAGGTAGACTATAATTCAGCCATGAAAAGTGCCTCAGTTTCATGACCAACAAATATAATAAAAGGATGAGGTTAAATGATATTTAATATCCCTTTTAACAGTAACATACTATGTCTTTATAATCTCTGGAGAAATAATTATCATACTTGTCTCAGCAAAGAAATGGTTCACGTTGTTCTTTTCTTCAGTTTAGGAATTTCTGTGAGGGTACAAGAATCCGATAGAACCTCCACAGAGCAGAGCATGTACAAGTGTAGATCCAGATGACAAGACAGATTTTCTAGGAGAGCAACTTCTGAGAGAAAAGGCCCAAATGTGTAATTTCCATCATAGACCCGCTTGTAAACTGTCCTTAGTTGCTGCCTAGAGCAGTCCAAAATCTGGTGTCAGCTCCTCCCTTCCTGGATCATGTCCAACAGTTTACGCAGTCATTCTGGCCATGTGTGTTGATGACCTGTGTCCAGGATGAACATTTAGAGAGCCATTCTGTCTGTTAAACCTCATATGGCCATAAAGACCATATCTGGAATCAGAAGTTGCTGCAGCCAGGAATAGACTCCTGACATTAAGCCCATCCTCATTCATTCTGTGTTGTCAGTATCCACAGTGCAAGGCCGAAGCCTCCCTCCACCCAGTGCTTTGTTGTTTTTCAAGGACTAGACAAGAGCTAAGCTAGTTATTTTCATGGTCTTTGGGTAGCTACCAAAGAATATGTAAGCAAGAATTGGAAACAAGGAGGAGAACAGAAATTTCTGAGGGGAGGGAAAAATGCCAAACCCTTGAGGTCCTCAGATCAATATAAGAGAGGAAAGTACTAACAGCTAAAATCTTTTATGTATTTTGTGAATATATTTCCTGCTGCAGTGAAGAGAGTTGAAATTCTGTTTAGCTTAACATACTGGAAGTCAGTGTATCTGTGACAGATCCTGTAACCAGAATTTCTGTTTGAAAGCAGAAATAGCTTAATCAAAACTTTCTGAGCTGCTCTCTCCAAATACTGGTTATTTCCTATTTGTCCTGAATTTCTCATGTTTGGTTAAGTTCGGTCTTGTATTTGACTTTCTGCAACCACGGTGTGTTTTAAATAAGAAAAGTCATTTTTAGACAATAAAAGTTCAACTATTTTCTGTTTGAATATTTTATATTTTTATTACATTTTGTGGAGTTTAATTTAAGGGCTTAGCTAAATATGGAATGTTAACATGCTTTAGGATTTTAAATGAGTATAGAAAATTTCAGGTAGTTTTTATGAGGTAGTCCTTTCATTCTGCAGACTGTGGCATATTTTATTGCAATGAACAATTCTGAGTTTGCATAGTCTATTTTAGAGAATAATATAATGAGTTTCCCAAAAGTCAGTAGTAATGTACATTAGGGAATATACAAAAGGAAATGAGAAAAAGCAGTGCAGAAGACTAGTCCATGTATGGCCTACCAGGCATAACAGTAGATGCCATCTGCTTAGCCATTCAGCAGTTACTGATTAAACTCATGCCAGTCACTGGGCATGTGGGTAGGTCTGGAGAACTTGAAAATCCAGCCCTCACTTTCAAGAAGCCCTCTGTGTAGGTGAGGAGATGAAGTTCTGGCATTTCTAAGTCGTGCTCCTGCCCCCAAGTAGAATGTATACTCCTCAAGGGTAGACTCAGGCCTTCTTTTTCTTTTTAATATAAACAACATTGTGTGAATGCAACATAGTTATTTTTTAACATATGCCCAAAAAAAGCATGCATGCCCTATTATTTAAGGTATTTTTGATTATATAAGCTTTCCCAGTGGCTCCACAGGTAAAGAATCTGCCTGCAAAGTAGGAGACATAGGAGACATCGGTTTGATTCCTCAGTCAGGAAGATCCCCTGGAGAAGAAAATGGCAACCCACCCCACTATTCTTGCCTGAAAAGTCCCTTGGACAGAGAAACTCAAGGGCTGCAGTCCAAAGGGTCACAAAGAGTCAGACACTACTGAGCAACTAAGCACAAGCAATTATAAAAAGCACCTGATACATAGAAGGTATTTAATTAATTGGTGGTAATAATCATAGCTTGCAATTTCTGAATTTACTGTGAGTCAATTATTTTAGATTATTGACTCATTTAATCTTCAAAATAATTCTCTAAGGTTGATACTATTTTTATTCCCATTTATAGATAAAAGGCTTTCTAGAAAATTTAAGCAACTTACCCAAGGTTGTATGTTAAGTCACTTCAGTTGTGCCTGACTCTTTGCGACCCTGTGGATTGTAGCCCACCAGTCTCCTCTGTCCATGAGATTCTCCAGGCAAAAATACCAGAGTAGGTTGCCATGCCCTCCTTCAGGGGATTTTCCTGACCCAGGGATCGAACCTACTTCTCTTACGTCTCTTGCATTGGCAGGTGGGTTTTTTACCTCTAGTGCCACCAGGGAAGCCCCAACCCCTGATAGAACTGAAGTTGGAGACCCCTGTTTTCCCCAAAGTGTGTGCTTTTACCCCTGAGCTATACTGTAGAAGTCTTAATTTTCAAAGGAGTCTCTATACCACACAAGCTCTATGAAATGAGATCAAAGCATCTTTAATTATGTATGCCTCTGTGTCACAGTAGAAGTGTTTCTATTATTTCCTATCAGCAAGAATGTGGATTGACTCACTGTTGTTTGAAAGTATAAATCTTTTCAGCAGTACTTTTTGTCTTGATGTTAAAAATTTATAAAATGTACTGTATTATATTTCTTAAAAATGTTTAAGGCAGTAGCTTAAAATAAAATTCTAATGGTCCACATATTTAGCCTATTACCAGAAACACGCCACAGGCACATTGAAGGCACAAATTTCCTCACTATTTTCTAAGAGTTTTAACTTTTTTTTAATGTATCACAGTATAATGTTTTATGTTATTTTCATCCGAGTTCAAAATAACTGTTGTTTACTACTTAATAGGAGTACATTGTAATGCTAGGAGCTACACTGGTTCCAAAGATGACACCAGGGGTATTGCAGTTCTTCCAACACTTATATTATGGAACGTGCTTAACTGAAGAAAATGCAAGCAAAACATGAACAGCAGGCAACATTAAGTAACCAAATCCCCACAGAGCTAATATGTCGGGGAAAAACTTGCACCACGTAAATGAGCGGCGACTTTGCTCAAACAAATGATCTGAATGCAAGACTAGAGACTTGGGTTTTGTCTGTTTTGTTTTTCCCTAGCATGTTGTTGTTTTTTTTTTTTTTTAAAAAAGGAAGAAAAAATTCGCCTGGAAGCAGTTTGAAGCCCAAATGCCTCCTGGGTATGGTATCATTTAGGCATATGCTACTAAGCCTGTTCAATTTCCCAAAAAGAGAACTGCTATCAGAGAACATCTCATTTGAGGTTTACTAGGAAACATAATGCTGCCTCAGTGTTTTTGTATTTTTTCTTCTCCTTACTTTTCAAAAGGTTTTATATAATAGTGAGTTTTTTTTAGATTGCTTTCTGAAGCTTACCTGAAGAAAAACAATACAATTCAACTTTACGATTTTTAATAGATGATGTGGTTGGAAATAACCTTTGACCTTATCTGAATTGGTTCCTCTTTTCAAAAGTTGAGAAGGAAGAAAATTACCTTTTACCATGTTTCTTGTTTGTCTTCATAATTCTAAAACCTTTCTCAATTATAGGTCAGTATTTTAGCCAAGAATGGTGGATATATAGAATCCACTTACCTTCAAATGCAGTATGATTTTATGATTCAGAGAGTCCAGTCATTTCCAATTTTTGTTTCTGATTAGATTTTCGAAACTCTGCTTTATTATGTAATGGTCCTTGTGTAATGATCTGTATAAGATACAGTAAATTGCTAAAGGCCCATTCCCATTATTTCCACCTTCCATATTACAGAGGGAGTTTTTGTACTTATTTGAATATGTTTCTACCAAAGCAATTTTCAAAATGACCTTTTTCTCATTTTTTTAAATAATTCCTCATATTGGTACATAGGCAGGAGCAACATTTTAATTAAATATACACTAATTACACTAGCATAATGCATGTCTGATACAGAAACAAGAGTAATAGGGGATATTGTGAGATTCAATCTACCACCATTGGAAATAATTCAAATAATAAAGTTCCAAGTAGAGGAAACCAATAACCAGTATGCTACTACCACAGTATAATTTTCAAGGGAATTCTTTTTTTTTTGCTGAAAGTATATACATACCAGAAACATTTTCATAAAAAAATTAACTATACCTTCCATTTCTGTTTGGAAGAAATTTACAATCTTTTGCTCTTATGATTTTTTATAATTCTTTGTTCTCTTTTAAAGCATATTTATAAAGAGGGCATCTTAAAATACTCTTTTACTGTATACTCATAAACTATGTTTCCAAAGATTTTAGGTATTTTTGCATGTGTGTGTGTTTGGTCATGTCCAAATTTTTGCAAATCCATGAACTGTAGCCCTCCAGGCTCCTCCGTCCATGGGATTTCCCAGGCAAGAATACTGGAGTGGGCTTCCATTTCCCTGTTCAGGTTGGGTTTTTTTAATGGGCCCTTAAAGTTGCCTGTTATCTTTCTAAAATTGAAATGGTGCACCAGTGAAGAAATGTTTGTTTTGGGTTTTTTGTTTTGTTTTTTTCCCCAGAGAGAACTTGGAAATATGGGCCTGAGTTTTAAGAATGTTGTCTTCTCATTTCAAAAATGTTGATTTGGAATATGTCTTTACATTGTTTTTATATTTCAAAAAATATACTTTGTTGGTGGGAACCTGCCTAGTAAAGAATATCTTGGCCTGCCAAATCTTCCTAATCTTAGTTTACAATGATATACTTTGGCCCATCTGGATTTTTGTCTCCCTACACTTGGAGCTCTGTGGGAAACAGTCCTTTCAAGGGATGCCAAGTCTAGATCTGGCAGTCAAAGAACTTTGAGATCAAGAGATGTTACCAGAGATCCTGCAGATTAAGCCTTCAGTTTCACTGACCCTAGAAATACAGCTTTTTGAGCTGAAAGGCACTGTCACAAGCACTGAATCCAGGCTCTTTTTTTTTTTTTTTTTCTTTCTCTTAATGAGGAGACAGAGAATTGCCCAAGCACAGAGCTTGTTAGTGACATTTCAGACTCCAGGGCAGTTCATGTGACTCCTTCACTAATGCTCATTCCACTACTTACACACTGAAGCATGGTTGCATAGAAAGTTTTAATTATCTCAGTCTCAAGAAGTATGACTTTCAACTGTTAGGGCGGAAGATTTTCCAAACCATAAAACATATCATCAGCAACCTTTTAATCTATAAGAGGGCTACACTTTCTATATTCCCCCATTTTGTCCACTCATTCAGCAATCTGACTGGTGTCTTACTGAGGATGAACATTCTCCATTTTTATAGGTCCTTGACATTCTATGGAGACTTCCATAAAATAAGATTGGAGAACTGTCTGAAGTATAGGGTTTTAAAAAATTGTTTATCTTAAAGTTAGAAAGGAAACGTTATGTTTCCATGCCCTAGTGATTTACAAATTATAAATTAGCCTCAGAAAAAAGTGTTTTCTGTCTGTATCTTATTCTTTCACCACTCTTATGTGCTTAGTCTCTCAATTGTGTCCGACTCTTTGCGACCCTGTGGACTGTAGCCCGCCAGGCTCCTCTGTCCATGGGATTCTCCAGGCAAGAATACTGGAGTGGGTTGTCATTTCCTCTTCCAAGGGATCTTCCCAGCCCAGGGATCGAACCCACATCTCCTGTGTCTCCTGCATTGCAGGCAGATTCTTTACCTGATAAGCCATCAAGCGGAATGTTCACCACTCTATCCCCCTTTGTTTTTTTCAATGTACACTGATTTTCATTTGAGTTTTGATTGCTTTCCACTGAATTATAATTTCTGTATGTTGAAAAATATTGACTAAGAGAGTAGGTATAAGATTTTAAATGTGATTTACTTATAACCACTTCTTTCCTTTCTTTTTTCTTTCCTTCTTTTCCCTGTGCAGTCACAACCTTTAAATTGCATATCAGAAAACTACATTGCCAGGGCTTTCAGTTTTACTGTTTTATAAATCTGAATGTCCTCATATCTATAAGTAATCATCATCACGAAAAGTAGGGATATACTGGGACTCTGCTTCACCATCCACCTTCAACTTGAAATTACAGATTTTCCACAAAGTCATGATGAATATTTAGAGAGAAGACAAAAATAGAATCATTTCACATTTCATTTACTATTGTACATTTTGGCCCTTGCTAAAATTTTGAGACAGTTTATTTTAAAAGGAAGTATGAATAACTAAATTCACTGTGCTTCTCTTTGGGAGATATTGAGCAGTGTTATAACATAAAAATGTGATTACCTGCACAGCCCAAACATTTCTTGTTCAACGGCATTGTTCAGGGATAACTCAGTGTCTTCCTATTGACTGTCTGCTCCTTGTTTGCCTAGTTTAATAAAAGGTTCACATTGTCTTCTTTGATTCAGAAACCTTCAGCACAATTGGAAAACTCATCAGATTCAACAAGAGCAGAACAGTCTGCTACGTGCCCCAACTGAGCCCAGTGTTGATTCTAGGATGCTAAAAATTGTAGTGTCAATGACAAGGAACCAGTATGATCTATTTAGAATAACCTGCCAGGTTTTAGATAATAACTTCTGACAAAATCTAATTCCTTCTGCCTCTGCACAGAAGTTATCACTGCAGTCATTTTCGTATTTTTTCACTTTATTTTAATTTTCTTCTTACACTTTAAAATAAGGATATAACCTTGCATAATTCTTCTCCAAAGGATGACAGCCTACAACTATCATAAAACCATACTACTAACAAAATTCTCTCTAGTAATTATCACCCCTTCATATCCTAAAACAAATCTCATTTAGTATTTTAGACAAAGCACTCCATATGCTGCTGGCTGCCTGTCAGTTCTTAAGTAGGGAACCAGAAATGCCTATAAAACAAAACTTCCCACAAAAGACATGTTTATGAAGATAAAGGTTAATAGACAGCTGCCATAGATCACATATATGACAATTGAAGTTCACTCTTTGGTTTGACAAGGCATTGTTTTAGATGCCAGGAACTCATGGAAAAAAGAAATAGTTCCTGCCCTTGAACTCGGCTTGCCCAGCTCAGAGAGTGCAAGTGTTTTGTGGCCAAAGCAGAGGAAAAGCAGGACCATGCCAGAGGTGAGGACTGAAAACCTGGGTCATAGTGAGCTGCTGCAGAGTTCCAGATATGGAAGGAGTGTGATCACAGTTTCACATCAGCAGGTTTGCTTCGGGTACACTGCAGGAGTTATTGAGGGAGTTAGAGGGGAGACAGAAAGACTAATTAAGTGGCTGTTGCAGTGATCAAAACAAAAAATAAATCATTTGAAAAGAGGATTTGAAAATGGGCTGTATTTAAAGTATATGAAGTTGGTGGAATCAACATCTAAGTTAGTTTTGAGCACCAGGAAAGACAGAAGCCCAGAGGACCCACTGATCTCTAACTTAAATCACTGAAAAAAGAATGCTACCCTTTTCAGAGGACAGAAATGCCAAACTTAGGAACAAGGTTAGTTTTGAACAACAGCAAAAGAAAAAAAAATTCATGTCACCTGTGTGACAACTTTATGAAGTGGTATATCCCAGAGACAGTAGATGTAGAAATCTTGAGAGAAAGCTGAACCGGAGCTACAAGAATGAAAGTCATCAGCAGTGGGTGAGTGAAAGCATGGAGTGTGTAAATGTCTACGAGAAGCTCAAGAGCTAATCCTAGGGGATGAGTCTGGAACGCAGCACAAGACTCAGGACAGGTTTTTTTCTACCACTGTCGTGATTCAGAGGCTACCAAGGTGATAATATAGGTCCAGTCTTCAGGAAATTACTAGCTATGTGAATCTGACACAATCTGCTCATCAGTTAGAGCTTCAGTTTTCTTACCTGCAAAATATGTATAACCACACTCACATAGAAGGTAAACTATGTTAAAATACCTAGCCCAGAAATTGACATATAATAAGCTCTCAAAGTTTCATATGTTAACTTGAATCAGAAACCAGAAACCTCATAGAAAATTTAACTCATGGTCACTCCAGCCCCAAAATTGCTCCTCCTCCTTTGTTTCCTTGAACAAGCCCAAACCCTAGAAGTCAATCTTCTCTTCTCCCTCTACTTCCCTGTCTAATCTCACCCGAGTCCTACATTCCTGTCAAGTCAATCTACTGCTTGTACCCTATGGCCTCTGTTTCAACTAAGGCTATCCTGACTTCTTGCCTGGATCACTGCAAGCCTCCTTCCTGGCCTTCCCTGTCCTCCCACTCTTATAGTGCAGCCAGAGTGAGCTTCCAAAAGGCAAATCTAATGCCATCTACTTGCCAAAACCCTTCTCCCCTTTGCATAAAGTCTGTGTTTATAGCATGAAAAATCATTCATGATCTCAAGAAACATAGTTTTTACTTAACCTTCCAGCCTCAAATCTCACCATTCTTCTCTTTGAGGAATCTGGTCTAGTTACAGAAATCTACTTCAATTCCCTAGTTAGATCACATCTCTTCTCTTAGACCCATCTAATCTCATGGACCCTGCTACCTTCTACATTCAGTTCACCTCCCCTGAGAAGTCTCCCAAAGGCTCAGATAGGTACTCTTCTGACAAATTTCCATGACTCCCTGTTCTACATAGCATGTTCCATATTCATTAGATTATATATTTGATCACCTTCTTTAGATTATATGTTTCCTAAAGACAGAGATGTTTCTTACTCATTATGCTATCCCTTATACATGGTATGTTTAATAGTACATTTTAAATGATGAATATTTATCTCTTTGGATAAATAAAAAATCCATTAGAAATATGTTGTATCTTTTAACCATTTTTTGAATCCTATTGCTCAAGTTTCTTCTCTAGCTCCTTGGTCACCTTCATTAGATTATATATTTCCTAAAGACAGAAATGTTTCTTACTCATTATGCTATCCCTTATACATGGTATGTTAATAGTACATTTTAAATGATGAATATTTATCTCTTTGGATAAATAAAAAATCCATTAGAAATATGTTGTATCTTTTAACCATTTTTTGAATCATATTGCTCAAGTTTCTTCTCTAGCTCCCTTCTAATTCAAAACTTTTAAGTGTGTGTAGTGTTTGCCAGTTGAAGTTCTCTATGTTTACTTTCCTTGTCTGTAAAGTGGGGATAAAAATAGTACCTACCACATAATATTACTGTGAGGATTAAAAGAGTTGACACATGTAAATCACTTAGAAATAGCACCTGGAAGTAGTCAAGAGCTCTCAATAATTGTTAGTAATTATTATTGTCACTGTTGTTGTTATTAGCATTTCCTCTAAGGTGGGACCTTCATGATTGATATCTGTCATGAACCAGGGCTCAGGACAAATTTCACAAAGTCACAAGTTAAAGAACAGGGAAAACTTTAAACCTAGAGGTCAGCAAGGAGAAATGTCATGAGTCCCCAAGTCTCCCAGTATCCCCACGGAAAGGCATGGTGGGACTAGACACTTGCTGAACACATTGTGGATAAAGGTTCCAGATGAAGGACCCCACTTTCTTGTCACTGTCTCTTCCTACAGGATACTCATGAGAACAACTTTGTCAAAAGAGAATAGACAGCTTGCTTGGCACCAAGCAATCTGGATTTGGGTGTCAACTGTTTACAGGAGTTGTCTGGAAAAGTCAGGTCTCCAGCAGCTAAGGATGTCTGGGTCATGGGAAACAGTAAACCTTATGGACAGGAGGAAAAAGCCACCAGTCTTTACAGGAATCTGACTTTGGGTCCAGTGCCTTCGTCTTAGAGAAGAACATGGCCCAATCTCACTTGGCTCATTGTCCAGCCAAACCAGAGAGAAATCAGGAGATCATTTTGAACAATAATGCTTGATGTCCCAATTTTTTATGAATATTTCTTTCTGAGGCACTTCAAATGCTGACTTGCTTCTGCTTTGACTCCCTCTTGGGTAGTTGAAACTCCAGATTTTCTACGAGTCTGCTCCTATATCAAGACAAACCCCAAAATTGCCTCGAATAGCTTTTGTTTTGGTCAATAACATTAATTAATGCATCAGATACCATAAATAGGGATAAATATACAAAATATAGACATGAAATTCCTGCTTTCAAGTATATTTCACCTGAGAGGAAGCAGGTGAAAAATTATAATACAGTGTAATAGATGCAATAATAGAAATGTGTACAGGACTCAGAAGCAGTCAGAAATGACTCTGTTCAGCCAGAGGTTACATTTTGCAAACTATGAAGTAAATATGTTTTTGATTTATCCTTATTACAAAACTTAGGATTGGATTTGAAGTCCAGTTAGCAGATATACAACAAAAGATAAAATGGTAATCATCACTCCTAAAATTGATATAAAACAATTGATATAAAACAGGAGAGGAAGACATTTTCATGAGAATTGAAAAGCATTCCTGCAGACTAGCCAGAGGACAAGTTTGGAAGCTATAAGGAACTAAGTTCAGATTTCAGCTCTGCTGCCTATGCTGTGTGAATTTAGGCAAGTTTCCTAACTTATCTGAGTCTAAATTTCCTCATTTAAGAATAAGGATAATAATAACTACCATATTGAGTTATTTTAAGCAGTAAATGAAAAAAAAAACATGCAAAGCATTTAGCACATGATACTTAATAAAGGCAGCTAATTTTTTTCTCAGACTATAACTTCACTTGTCATCTATTCTATGCACTTATAATTAGGTAACTCTGAAATTGCATAGAGAGGTCTCTTAGGGTGGGAATTTAAAGTCTTTCTATAATGGAATTCTATCCTATTTTTCTTAGTTACTTTCTAAAGCTATCCACAGTAGTTTTGATGCACTATAAGCATTTTTATACATATCCTGTTTTACTAAAATGTGTTGCAAAATGTGTTAAAATTCAGGCCTAGTCAGTAGCAAAAATAGTCAGAAAACAGGTTAGAAAAAGCATCATATTTAATAATAGATATACAATGAACAGGAAAAAAAGCTAGTATTCTGATAGGTTAAAGTGTTCTGGTCACAGACACTGATGGGATTATGAAAAATTACCTATTACTAAAAAGCTAAGCTTAACAATTAAGAGGAGGTTCCTGCAGCCTATTATTGCTTCTTTTTACAGACTACTTCTAGCATAAATTATTGATATCTTAGAGTCATGTCAAACGGTGTCACATAAAAAAGAAAATGAGTTTTTTTTAATTATAGAAAGTGAAAATGCATAGAGGGTGCTACAATAAAGAGAGCACTGATAACAATATTTACATTTGCATTTTTGTATTTTTGTTGTTGGCATGGGGAAGAGATGAGATTGCTTCTCTGTAAATATCAGGCTGTCCCTCAATTTTCCCATGTCAAAAATACAGAAAATAAACCCTTTCTTTTGTCTTTCCCCCAGAGATAATGTAAGAATAGTTACATGAATAATTTTGAACTCTTCATTTAAAAATAAACTACATAAATTCCAGGTCAATTTTACTGCATGATTAGGAAATTCCAGTGGGTTATATATTAAAAAGATAAATAGTAAATATCTTACCTTATCTTGATGTGATTTCTTAAGTACGAAAAAAATAAAATAAAATTACTGTCGTCTTGTTGTTACTCTTAACTTTGGCTTCTTACAGAGATTCCTTTCCCTAGAGCTGCATTGTCCTATATAGTAACCACTTGCCCCTGTGGCTATTTAAAATGTAAGGTCAATTAATTAAAATTAACTGGAAGTAAAATTCAGCTCCTCAGTCTTACTAGCCACATTTCAAGTGCTCAACAGCCACATGACCACTTGCTATCACACTGAACAGAGGGAGTATTTCTGTCATCATGGAAAGTTCTGTTAGACAGTGCTAGCCCAGAGGATACTCAGGCTAAATGTCCTGTTTCTCTGTGGTCTTAAACTGAACACTGATAGCATTTTGAAGATTAAATTACCTTAGAAATTCTGGAAGGACTTCATAATCATGTCAGTGTGAGACTAGGGGAAAGCCAGAAGTAAGTGAAGAGGAATTAAATGGCAAATAAAGAAGAAAGAAGGAAGGATGGCTGCAAAAAGAATATGCACTGACATTATTATAAAAGAATAAAAAGTGATTCAGGAATTTAGCAGAAGTACAATTTTACTTATAACATTTGTCACATATGGTTTTTACTAAATGCATCCATATTAGGCTGACTTTCTGATGTCCTAATTGGGTTTTGAGACATTCCAGCTAAATCACACAAAAACTATTTCTGGACATTGTGATGAAATTTAACCTCTCATCTCTATATCACAAGTTTAAAAAACATATTTTTCCTCTCAAGAGGAGTCAGCAGATGCTATGAAGATACTTGTAGTTCTTGATCACAATTTTTGTATTTATCCTTGTCTAGACTACATGCACTCACAAGTAGTTTTCATGCTTACCAATGTTTTGGTTTCCACTTCCTGTATGAAAGGAATTATAACTTAGTGTATGTATTGTTTGTCCCCAGAAGTAAGAGATAACTGTGTATGTTTGCATTTAGGTCATCCTGTCCATTGAAGAAGGTTACAGACTACCAGCTCCCATGGGCTGTCCGGCCTCTCTACACCAGCTGATGCTCCACTGCTGGCAGAAGGAGAGAAATCACAGACCAAAATTCACTGACATTGTCAGCTTCCTTGACAAACTGATCCGCAATCCCAGTGCCCTTCACACCCTGGTAGAGGACATCCTTGTGTAAGACGCATAATGTTGATTTTTCCCCTTGACAATCATGATTTCTTTCAGGCTGCAGACAAGACTAACAGGTAAAGAGGAGAAAGTTTGCCTTGATAACTGTCTTGGTTGTCTACTTTTTAGGATATTTTATGTAAGCCATATTTATCAGCTGAAAAGGCAATTTATTAACATTTTTAAATGATTTTTTTCCACAAGAAAGCAGTTTCCCGCTTTCTGTTTCTCCATATCTAATCTTTATGAATCCCTTTTTCAATATTTTTTCCTGTGTGGGTCTATAGTATTTATAATTCCTTTCTTGATTTACTGATTTTTCCTTATAAGTAGAATGTGTGTGTGCATGTGTGTGTGTGTGTGTGTGCAGCCTCTTTAATTTTCATGTCCATTCAGTATTCTGTCCCTCTATTTGAAATGGCAAGCAAGACAGGGGCAATTTGTGAATCAGTCAGGAGCAAGGATGTTTCCTGCTGATATGATCACATCCAGCTGTTGTTACTTTCCATTGCTAAAACCAGAAAAAGACAGATGACAAGACAAGAAAATGAAAGAGTTCATCTCCCATTTTATAAAAGTCAGTAGAGTTGAGAAGATCTACTCACTTCTCTCTGAAAAGCAATTATAAGAGGGCGAGTAGAAGGGAAAAAAAAAAAACACACTACCATCTATGTCTGAATGTACTACATTTAAAACACTATCAAGTTGAAAATACATTTCTGAATTTAGACCAAATTGGACTTAAACATAACCAAAGCACGTTCAAAGCTTACTTTCCTGACTCAGGAGATGGCCAATGGGCTATGCAGATGTTCAGCTTTAGGTCAGAAGTTCAAGTCAATGCCAGTTTGAGTGACAATGAGGCCAAAGGCTCTTCAAGGACTCCTCAAAACAAGCCTCAGTTCACAGCAGAGCGCAGAAGAGTTCACCTCTAAATCATTAATTGGCAGCCTCAGTAAAGTGAAGCCAAGCATGAAATAGCTAGAGATTAAACTATTACTCTAGCCGTCTTCCCTCAAGCAGTCCAGCATAGGAAGCTGGAGTGGTGAGGGTAGGGTGGGGGTGCCACTTTGGATTTTATCATAAAAGCAATGGGCAGCCCTTGAAGGATTTTAAGCAAGAGAACAGCCTGATCACATTTGCATTTCTGAAACATCACTCCAGGGCTGATTTAAACTGAAAGTGTAAAACAAGGAACAAGACTGGAAGCAGGGGCTGTCAAATGTTTGCAGCAAGCCCAACTAGGAAAGGTCAGGGCAAAGAAACAGGAAGAATGTCACCCTCTGGAACACCAAGAGTTAAGAACTGACCTGGAGAAAAGTATACAAAGGAGACAGAGAAAAAACAATCAGACAGGTAATGAGGAAAGTAGGAAAGAGCAGTATCCGTAGAAGCCAGAAAGGGAAACAGTTCCAAGGAGTTTAGTGTCCCAGGCTCCACAAAGCACCAGTAAGATAAAAACGAAGTGTGTCCATTGGATTTAACAACTATGCACTTAGGAATGCACGGGTGGCCTTTCCAAGTGCATTTTCAGTAACATTGTGTAAGACAGACACGATGGGGTAGGAATGAACGTGAGGTCAGAGAGACGAGCAATACAAAGTACCACGTCCAGTACTGGTTTCTCAGAAAATCTGTCTCTGAAGAGAAAGAGAAGTAGTTGGAGAAAGTGTTTCATGGGCTTTGTTTTTATATGTTTTATTGAAGAGACAAGTGTGCTTTAATGTTGGGGAGAAAGCGCTGCTAGGATGTGGATTGAGTCTGAAATGATTTAATCTGGGCATCTTGCGCTACAGGGTGAATGGACTCCACAGCCAGTGCCCGCCAGCGGAACTCTCTGACTGTTCTATGACTGTAGAAGCAGGCAGGTAAGAGCCTTCTTTTTGAAGAAAAGCAGACTGAGAAAACGAATTCTTCCCTGCTTTTCCAAGATAATAAATGTTCATAATATTTGGAAAATAATGATAAAGAATCTAAGATGAGAAGATACCAAAAAGTACAAATGATCCAGAGGTAAAGTCCATATGAGGGCTGGTATCTGAGGGTTAGGCATTGTGGTTTAACGGGCTTTGTGCAGTAAGGCCGGAAAAAGGCAGGCTCCGTGATGGCCCATCACAGGCGGGCCAGGAGCTGGGCTTTATAGAAAGTTAGCAGTTTTAATTGAGTTCTAAACTCTAATCTTTGGGGATCCAATTGGAAGTCTTTCTGACTGATTTGCTCTCCTTGTTTCTGACAAAGATATATATGCTACAGACTTTGCTCTCAGTGTACTTTTGTTGGGAAACAAAAGGAACCAGAGTTATACAGGTATCATGCCTGAACCTTTATCAGCATTCTTGTTTTCAAAGCAGCCTGAGTGAGTTACCAATTTCTACCCCCTCACTCCCAGTGCCATCCACCCACCCTGATCCTAGAGCACTGAGACTGCCTGGGGAAAAGAGATGTGGTAGGTTGAAGAAAGGCAGTGTTAGCAACAGGATGCCTGGTTTGTTTTATGCTTACAAAGCCATGACATTGCCCCTCCACCCCAAAAATTCCAAAGCCTAGTCTCCCTTCGCCGAGTGATGTTGGGCTAAGGCGATGTGATAGAGCATAGAATTGCAGTCTGTCCTCCCATGTACCTCTCAAAGGTGAAAGCGTCTAAGAGTATAATCCACAACAGCTCCTATTAAACTCTCCTATACCTCTTTCTCTATGATCCCCCTCCTTCCAAGTGTCTCTCACATTCCTGCACTGACATAACTCTCTCACCCACTACGCCCCCATGGTTTTTATTCCACTCTAATTGCTTTTTTTCTCAAGAATTCACCCAAGAAGCTTTTATCTGTTCTCTTGACAGTGTAGTAATAGGGGAAAAAATTAAGGTGATGAAAAGGGAGGAGGAAGGCTGAAACCCACAGCTTAATAATTTTATATGAGGGATACTGGAAATTTCATAAACATTAATTTTTCTTTCAAAAGACAGTATACCCAATAGAAAAAATCATTGGTCAGAGAAGGCTTTTATTATTTGAAACAGCCACTCCAAATAATGCTGACTTTTTTGTGCCTGACACACCCCCAGGGAGTATTCAGAGCTCTGTGAAATCCCCAGTCTTCTTGCTTTCTCTCCTACTCAAGAAAGTATATGGATATATAGATTAGGCTGCAGTCCATGGGGTCGCTAGGAGTCAGACACGACTGAGCAACTTCACTTCCACTTTTCACTTTCATGCATTGGAGAAGGAAATGGCAACCCACTCTAGTGTTCTTGCCTGGAGAATCCCAGGGACGGGGGAGCCTGATGGGCTGCCGTCTCTGGGGTCGCACAGAGTCGGACACGACTGAAGCGACTTAGCAGCAGCAGCAGCAGCAGTGATATTATAAGTATAGACTTAAATCCAATTGATTGTAAAAAATAATTTGAAAAAGTCCCTTAGTAATATAAGCAGTCATCCTCTCATGAATGAATTTCAAGGTAGCTTCACTTTCATTCACAGTACAATGATACCTTATAACTTCTTTTCAAAGTATCTGTAGCTTTCACATGATCCCCAGCCCCTGGGAGAAAGACCCAGCTTGAGGCCAAGGCTCCATAGAGAATGGCAATAGGAGCAGTGCCTGGCCAGGCCCCTTGAAACACCCCTATTCCCTTTCCCCTGACCCTCAGGATCAATCTTAAAGTTACTCACAACCCCAAGCAAGCATATTACCATGGGATCCAGAATTACATCTGGGGCCCAATAGTTCAATAGTACAAAGTGGTTCTCACTCACACCACCCACATTGTCCTACACACTCACTCTCCAACCTCTTCAAGCCCTAGCCCTGTTTCCTCTAGACACCAGAACCTACCAAGCTGGCCAGTGCCATTTTGGACAATGCTGCAGTGCAATAGGAAAATAGCACTTTTTTCCAGTCCCTGCTCCAGATCACCAGAATGTCACTGATAATTTTACAGATTATGGGCTCCTTGAAAGCATCAGCTATAAGGTAGCATTCAGAATAAGGCAGCATTTGACCAGATGGACCAGTCCATGACAGAAATCATATTCCACCCAAGCCAAGGCAGAAAGGAATATTCTCATTACCTGCTGGGCCATAGTTAAGGATTTAATAATATTTAAGTTCTTAGGAACTGGAACCACCACTTGCCTCGGTACATAAAAGTCAACTGTTGAACTTTCAAGCACTTGATTTCTAGTGATGTATGAACGATGAAGGTAGGGAAAAGCTCAAATCAATATCATCTGCTTTAGAGAACTTCAAGTAAACATTATAAGGCTAAATGGTACTACCTCCTTCCATCCGATTAATAAAGCACCTATAATGCTGTCTTCTGAGGGCAATAACTTTCAACAATTTTATATAAATGCTTCCATTCATTTTTTAAAACATCTTGCTAAGTGCTGCCTAGGCTGTCCATAATTTCCACTTGTTAAATTGTTTATAAACCAAGTAATGGACAACTTATTCTGTTTAATTTTTATAACTAGTACTTATAATGTTGTTTTTCATGACAGAGAAATCACAGGCTGGCCAAAACCAATGCAATTGAGTGATAAGCAAAGCTTTGTGGATGAAAGACAGACTATCAAGTATTAATCAGGAAATGTGAAACTTCTACCCATTAGAAAATCTAAATTCAACTCACATGAACTGTTGCCACAATATGATAATAATACTGATGCTAATATCAATACTAATACTGATAGAAATTATCATCATCATTATCAACAGTAATTATTACTGCTGCTTGTTGAGAACCTACTATGAACCAGTCGTTATACTAGGCATGTTTATCTGTCATGTCATTTAATCCTGTTTTTATCTCCATCTTTCATGTGAGAAATCAGAGACTCAAAAGAGGCTAAATTTCCCAAGGGTACGCAGCAAATTTGGAAAACTCAGCAGTGGCTATAGGACTGGAAAAGGTCAGTTTTCATTCCAGTCCCAAAGAAAGGCAATGCCAAAGAATGTTTAAACCACTGCACAATTGCATTCATTTCACACGCTAGCAAAGTAGTGCTCAAAATTCTACAAGCTAGGCTTCAACAGTACGTGAACCGAGAATTTCCAGATCTTCAAGCTGGATTTAGAAAAGGCAGAGGAACCAGAGATCAAATTACCAGCATCTGTTGGATCATAGTAAAAGCAAGAGAATTCCAGAAATTCTCATTTCTGGAATTGAAATAAGAAGTCAGTGCTTCATTGACTACACCAAAGCCTTTGACTGTGTGGATTAAAAAAAACTGTGGAAAATTCTTAAAGAGATAGGAATACCAGACCATCTAACCTGCCTCCTGAGAAACCTGTATGCAGGTCAAGAAACAACAGTTAGAACTGGACATGGAACAACAGACTGGTTCCAAATCAGGAAAGGAGTATGTCAAGGCTATATATTGTCACCCTGCTTATTTAGCCTATATGCAGAGTACATCATGCAAAATGCTGGGCTGGATGAAGCACAAGCTGGAATAAAGCTTGCCAGGAGAAATATCAATAACCTCAGATATGCAGATGACACCACCCTTATGGCAGAAAGCGAAGAGGAACTAAGAGCCTCTTGATGAAGTGAAAGAGGAGAGTGAAAAAGCTGCCTTAAAACTCAACATTCAAAAAAAAAAAACAAAAAACAAAAAAAAACTCAACATTCAAAAAACTAAGATCAGGACAAATAGCTGGGGAAACAATGAAAACAGTGACAGACTTTATTTTCTTGGGCTCCAAAATCACTGACATGGTGACTGCAGGCATGAATTTAAAAGATGCTTGCTCCTTGGAAGAAAAGCTATGAAAAACCTAGACAGCATATTGAAAAGCAGAGCAGAGACATTACTTTGCCAACAAAGGTCCATATAGTCAGAGCTATGGTTTTTCCAGTAGTCATAAATGGATGCAAGAGTTGGACCATAAAGAAGGCTGAGTGCCAAAGAATTGATGCTTTTGAACTGTGATGTGGGAGAAGGCTCTTGAGAGTCTCTCGGACTGCCAGGAGATTAAACCAGTCAATCTGAAAGGAAATCAACCCTGAATATTCACTGGAAGGACTGATGCTGAAGCTGAAGCTCCAGTGGCTTGGCCACCTGATGCAAAGAGCTGACTCATTGGAAAAGACCCTGATGCTGGGAACGATTGAAGGCAGGAGGAGAAGGGGATGACAGAGGATGAGATGGTTGGATGGCATCATGGACCCATTGGAGATGAGTTTGAGCAAGCTCCGGGAGTTGGTGATAGGAAAGCCTGGCATGCTGCAGTCCATGGAGTTGCAAAGAGTCAAACACAACTGAGTGACTGAACAACAACAACACACAGCAGGTAATTATTGAGTCAGGAATTTGAGTGAGAGCTACCAACTGCAAAGCCTGTTCTTTCCACTACAGAGTATACAGTCATCCAAAATTGTAAGATTATTTCCAGTACTTCAGTTTCAGAAATATGATTATTGGAAAACAGATACATTTTTGCATCTCCAGATAAATTTTATCTGGACTTCTCAGACTTCATAGGTGAAGTGTATAAAAGTTCCAAAAAGAATTTGTAGCAGTGTACAACCCGTTATTTTATGTTCTGCTAAGAAAATACAAGGATATAGAACATAAATATGCCCTCATTCATGGAAATAAAAGGAAGCATATTGTCTATATATTCCTTCAACGTCCTCTTGCAGTGCTCAGCCACTTGAAGAACATTACTTGAAAAAAGAAAATAGTAACTACAACAAAATACAGAAATGACGAAAATGTAGCAGCAACATAGTTCCAGAATTACATCCTCAGGCAATTTTGTAGATTGAATTTTTCCAGTGTTGGCAAATATCTGCTCTGCTTCTTTTCCTTGTTATGGCAAACATTACTTTCTCACAGAGCCCAGATGCTGCCTCTGTATCCTTTTTAAGACCACATTTTGATTACCACTGGCAATGAACTGTTGTTGACATATGAAATGAAATCTATTTCTGTCCCTCTGTGTGTACTTAGTTGTTCAGTCAAGTCTAACTCTTTGCGACCCCATGGAATGTAGCCTGCCAGGCTCCTCTGTCCACGGGATTTTCCAGGCAAGAATACTGGAGTGGGTGGCCATTTCCTTCGCCAAAGGATCTTCCCCACCCAGGAATCGAACCCGAGTCTCCTGTGTCTCCTGCATTGCACACCAATTCTTTAACCCACTGAGCCATCGGGGAATTATTTACATACAAAAAATGGACTTTCCTTGAGGTCCAGTGATGTTACTCAGAGTGTAGTGACCATATGCTAAGAACTCTACTCAGAATGTGGGAAATATTTAAACAATATTATTTCTACCCTGTATCTATCCTTCCTAATATTCAAACATATCTCTAATATTAAACTGAACAACAACATAATTTGCAAATTTGCTTTGAATTTCATTCCTTCATACTTTTTACCAGTTATTAGCCTTATTATGAGAATTAAATAACGTCAATAAAAAAACCTGATGACTTACTGAAAATAAAAGGCTGACAAAAAAATCATGCTCCCAGTTTAGTACTGTGGAGAGTCAGATTATTTGGAACAAAGAGATATTGCTCCCAAGCATGCAATAGTCACAAGATTTATGGCATGGTTCTATGCACTTAGGATTTTTATAACATCTTGTGCAAAATCACACTCTAAAATTTTTAAAGAATATCAAAAGTTTTCATTAATTGAACTTGTTTTCAAGTTGACAGGCCTAATTATAGGGAGGGCAGTGTTTTCCTTTTTTATCTAATTAGATAAATTCTTCCTTCAAAAGATAGGTAGGTAGTGTGTGTAGTAGATTGCTTTATGTGGTGGTGGTTTAGTCTCTAACTTGTGTCTGACTCTTGCGACCCCATGGACAGTAGCCTGCCTCTGTCCATAAGATTCTCCAGGCAAGAATCCTGGAGTCATTGCCATTTCCTTCTCCAGGGGACCTTCCCAACCCTGGAATCTAATCTGAGTCTCCTGTATTGCAGGCAGATTCTTTACCAACTGAGTATGAGGGAAGCCAGATTGTTTTATGGATTCACTAAATAATGTGAAGTGTAGTCTCTTGGTCATGAGATGAGAAACTCATGTAAAAATAGTGATACTGAATAAAGTAAATGTTGTGATCCTAGGTCCCCTAACCCTTTGCTGTCTCACTTGCCTTTAATTTCCTATCCTTCACTCTATTGAAATCTATTGTTGTTTAGTTGATAAGTTGTGTCCGACTCTTTGCAACCCCATGGAATGCAGCATGCCAGGCTTCCCTGTCCTTCACTGTCTCCCAGAGTTTTCTCAAACCCATGTCCATTGAGTTAGTGATGCCATCCAACCATCTCATCCTCTGTCATCCCCTTCTCCTCCTGCCTTCAATCCTTCCCAGAATAAGAGACTTTTCCAGTGAGTTGGCTCTTCACATCAAGAGGCCAATGTATTGGAGCTTCAGCTTCAGCATCAGTCTTTCCAGTGAATATTCAGGGTTGAAACCTATAAAGACAGACATAAACAAATATTTTTGCGATACAAGGAGTAATCTATATAAACAGCATATTCATTAATAGGATGACCATTTTAGCAATAGATTCTTACTATTCCATTTAATGAGTTAAATGAAAATAGATTCTTCATTATACATTACATTAGGTCATGAGCCAAACCTTTCTGCAGAGGATATTCAAATCTTAATCATCACTTATTTAATGAATTCTTTTAGTACTTTCAGCATCATGCTAAGGCTTATAGAAAATAGAAAGAGATATGAGATATGATTCCTGCCCTCAGGGAGTTTTAACTGACTCTTAAAATTATTCCATCTTATGGGGCTTTTCCCAAGGAAATAATTCAACTGAAGCATAAAGATACATGCTCTATAATTACATAATCAACTCTAATAAATTTAATAAGATTGATAGCAATTTAAGAGTCTAACTCAGGGAATTAACAAATTATTAACCATTGAAACATAGAATATTATATACTCACTTGAAAATGAGCTATGAAGACCATTGAAACATGGAAAATATTCATCAACATATGAAATACAGCAATACAAATAGAATGAACACTAACTGTAGACCTCTGCTAATACATAAAGGTAAAAACTAGAAAGAAAGAAGTTTTGTTAGAGTGGTAAAGGGAGAAAAGCCTTTAAGAATGTGGTAGTTTCATATTAAAATAAGATCCTGCCTTGGAATAGTGTTTCTCAAAGTATAACTTTCCTTGAACCATGGATTTTTTACTTTTATATTTACATGATGAATATAAAATATGGAAAAGGTTTGAAGAGAAAAACCTCTCTGCTTTTTAATGGTAGTTTGATACCTATTGATAACCTAAGAACTTTCTAAATTAAAATACCAGTACTATTACAAACTCAAAGGGCTTGTTAGAGTAAAAACTTTTCAGCTCTATCAGTGCTATTAATTTTTACATATTTAGATGTACTGAGAATATGTTTATTGTACCTTAAACTATACCATTACCTCTTCTAGCTATACGCCAGTCCTTTCTCTGATCTAAATTGACCATAATTTATACCTGGTAGAATTTCCTCTAATTCTGCTCCCTCCTCATTTTTCTGAAGAAAGTAGTAGACCTTTGACCTTCTGTTCTACAATATGTACTTTTTTTATGTAGCTGCAGGTTTTGCTGTAAAGACATTTCTCAGGTGGACAGCTCCCACTAATCACCAAATAGCAGAAATTTCTACATGCTCAGCAAATAGCAGACTGAATTTATCATTGTACATGGTTGATAAGAAAGGGCATTTATTGTTTATTAGGTAATATTCCAGAGAATTCATGTGAGGGTGATGGTACCCAGCCCTCAAAGCCAGAAAATAACAGCATTTTTTCAACATCATTATAAGATAAGGTGAAAGAAAAGTTATTGCACAGTGGCTGTGAACAATGCGGGGACCTTGACCTTACTAAATCAACTGCCAGTGCAGTTGTATAAAGGCCAAAGAGTAACTGGGTTACTAAAGATGTGTGGAGGGAACAGGAATTACAGTATTGAAACAGTCTAAGAGCAAACAGTGGCTGCTTTTCAACAGACAAATTGGCCATTTAAGTCATTTGGTGTACAGAATGTCCTTCTATGACCTTTCTATATTTTATGTCCTTTAAGGACATAAAATTAGCAAATAATATTTCCACTCACCAATTATATGAATTGTGAAAACTCGAGTTCTCTCGGGAGAGAGAAGTGGAAATCATCTGACTATGTCTGTGCATCAAGAATGGTACATAGGAGTGTGAATGGAAACACCTGAACACATGCTTTTAATTTTGTTCAGTTTCAACAGATGTCTAAGATGAGTAATTAAAAGACATGAGAGCCACAGTGTTTTAAAATAGAAGATTCAAAAAATAAAAAAATTTAAAAAAATAAAATAGAACATTCAGATTTCTAATGTACGTGTTTTTATTTATGACAATTAGCAATAGGTGTACCCTGGTCATTTTGATATTAAACTCAGTCAGTGAACTTACTACAGCACTATTCTCTGAAATATGTTCCATAGGAAACTGATCAGAAAATATAGGAAAATAGTGCAAAAGCTATTCTGAATCCTCTTCTGGATCCATACTGCACATTAGGATACTAAAAACAAAGAAATGCCACAATTTGAAACCCTGTTTAACTCTATTTGCCATGGATAGCTTTATTCTTAATTATATGTAAACTTTTATTTGATAATTCCTATTAATATAAACACCTCTAGGAAACTAAGAAATATAGCGACAGTTAAAGTGCCTGTTGGTAGATGCCATGAAATCTTTCAACTTTTGAACATAACTAAACTTTGTCTTGAATCATTCTGACATTAATTAGAATGTAACAGTCCATAATCAAATAGCATTGCCATTTTTAGTACAGGAAAATAAAATGTGACTTAACAGCCTCCAAAATGGGAAATATGGTAACAGAATTAAGTAGTGGTAAAAAGGAGTCACTATGAAGTGTCACCAGACTCCAAAGGGATGATAACACTGGACAATCACAATCACAAGTGCCTTTAGTTTATGCAGATTTTAGTTATGTAGAAAGAGCAATAATCCCTGAAATTCCCTGTCATCCTTCTTCACCCCATGCCCACCTTCAGCTAGAATCCGGTTCAGAAATACAGAAGTCAATATAAAATCAAAGAAAAATCAGAAGTGAATTTTAGGTCTTTAGTAGGAACTTTGTCTGAAATAATTCCAAGGGGCAACTTTCAGGGTCTTCAGGAGTCATACAGTGTACAAGTTGTTTGACAATGTATTACACCTCTGGCTTTTGTGCTCCTTAAAGATCCAGGTTCTGGTGATTTAAGGGTAATTTAGCGTCTGCCTGCAATGCGGGAGGCCCAGGTTCGATCCCTGGGTTGGGAAGATCTCCTGGAGAAGGAAATGGCAACCCACTCCAGTACTCTTGCCTGGAGAATCCCATGGATGGAGGAACCCGGTAGGCTACAGTCCACGGGGTCGCAAAGAGTCGGACACGACTGAGCGACTGCTTTGCCTTTTTGCCTTTTTAAAGGATTTAAAGAGTAATTTTGGTTGTTCAAGAGTTTCCATTTTCACCTTATATATTGACCTTAGAATTTAATTCTAACTCTCATATAGTTTTTTAATTAATTTATTTTTAATTGAAGGATAATTACTTAACAGAATTTTGTTGTTTTCTGTCAAACCTCAGCATAAATCAATTTTAGGCTTATATAACTTGCATATGCCATTTTGCTTTAGTGGAGGAATTCTTATTCATATGGTTTTATCATATGTGCTCCTGTGTTATTGATTTGTATTTTAAGATGAAATAGTTCAAATATGAATAATATTTGAAAACTATTATGATAAAATATTCACAATATAAATATTTTAAAATGGCTCTAGTTAAGTCTCTGTGGATTCTGTTATCCTTTAAACTTTATAAAAAATTAAAAGCAAAGTAAATGAGAATTGGATTATCCTTCAATATTCAATATAAAAATAATTCAGTAATTTACTTGTGGTGGGAAATTTTTTATTACTTAGAAAATACTGATTGACTCAAACACCAAACATAAAAAAATATTACTGCTTTACCATTTGATATAAACTCTAGGCCTAATAATTTTCAAAATAATATACTTATTATCTAAAGGGATGTTAAAGCACATTTATTGTTATTATTATAAAAGCATTCATATCAGTTATTTTTAACACCATACAAGATGTTTTTAATATTATTTTTCAGATATTTCAGTAAGGTGAACAATATAGTTTATTATTAGAATGTCTTAAATATACAATTCTGAGTTATTTTTACTATAATTTCTAAGGTTATTTCTGCTTTTATTCTATCTGACTTTAGCTTATATAAAACTACTTTTGTGTATATAGACATATGTATCTATATATACACACATTCACTAGCCTTTTCAAAATAACACTTTCATATTATTTTTATATTAAAACTTCAAAAATATCCCCAACTGAAATACCCTTTGCATCAGATCTTAGGAACAGAAATACAGATTTCCATGCATGTGAACTAAGTCGCTTGAGTCATGTCCAACTCTTTGGACCCTATGGATTGTAGCCCACCAGGTTCCTCTGTCCATGGGATTCTCCAGGCAAGAATACTGAAGTGGGTTGCCATGCCCTTTTGTAAGGGATCTTCCCAACTCAGGGATTGAACCTTAGTCTCTTAAGACTCCTGCATTGGCAGACGGGTTCTTTACCACTAGTGCCACCTGGGAAGCCCCACAGATTTCCATATCATTTACTATAAGACCCATCAGTGGCAGATTCTTTTTTCTTGCTAACCCCAAATTTCATTGATTTTCTTTAGTTTTGTGTTTTATTAATGTCTTTGCTTTTGGCTGTATTACCCTATGCTTGGATATATGTAAATCTTACTCATGAAATTGAGCTCTGTGATAACAGAAATTACTTTTTAATAAATAATAAATTCTTGTTGAATGTTTGAGAATAAATGAGGCCTTAACCTATAAATTCACCATTAAAAAGAAAAGGGGCTCTCATAGTAAATGTGAAAAAGGCAATAGGGCATGAAATCAATGGAAGGTCAGAAAGTGTATAAGTGAATAGCCTGTGGCTAGTTAGCTTTTGGAGGGCTTTTCTTCAAATTTGAAAGCACAATTTCATGCAAGAGAAAAAAGTAAAGAGATTTTAGCAAGATACAGGTTTTCTAAAGACACCTCAAGTATAAGACATAGTAGTGGCAAAAAGTAGGAAAAGACAGAAGAAACTGACAAGCGAAACTGACCAGATAAAAGTGGCTGATTTGAATATGATGGAACATTTTTAAATCTAGTTCTATGGAGGATGAAACATTTGATGTAAGAATATTGTAAAAATTAAAAATAAAGTTGGGTATTTTTTGCTTTATCTGCTTTTTAAATGGTCTCCATGCTTGTTTGTTTTTTTCCTTATAGAATGCCAGACTCCCCTGGTGAAGTTCCCGAATATCCTTTGTTCGTGACAGTCGGTGACTGGCTGGATTCTATAAAGATGGGGCAATATAAGAATAACTTCATGGCAGCGGGGTTTACAACTTTTGACCTGATTTCAAGAATGAGCATTGAGTAAGTGGGGCTGGGTTTGTTACTATATTCAGATGTCCACTTCAGTTCAGTTCAGTTCAGTCGCTCAGTCGTGTCTGACTCTTTGCGACCCCATGAATTGCAGCACGCCAGGTCTCCCTGTCCATCACCAACTCCCGGAGTTCACCCAAACCCATGTCCATCAAGTTGGTGATGCCATCCAGCCATCTCATCCTCTGTCGTTCCCTTCTCTTCCTGCCCCCAATCCCTCCCAGCATCAGGGTCTTTTCTAATGAGTCAACTCTTTGCATGAGGTGGCCAAAGTATTGGAGTTTCAGCCTCAGCATCAGTCCTTCCAGTGAACACCCAGGACTGGTCTCCTTTAGGATGGACTGGTTGGACCTTCTTGAAGTCCAAGGGACTCTCAAGAGTCTTCTCCAACACCACAGTTCAAAAGCATCAATTATTCGGTGCTCAGCTTTCATCACAGTCCAACTCTCACATCCATTAAGACCACGGGAAAAACCATAGCTTTGACTAGATGGACCTTTGTTGTCCACTTAGGAGATTGTAAATTCAAATACTATTTCTATATCAAGAATACCATAGTTAAACTACGTTTCCTGACACTAGTATGGCATTTCCACATTTTTCCTCACCATTTCTGATAATCATTCTAGTGAAAGTTGGGCATTACACTTTTAACTATTTTCCTTTGAAAGAATATATTTAATTCAAATAATTATTTAAAGATTTTAAATGTTGTCTAAAATGCATATTACCCTTATTCACATCATAGACTTTGCATCAATATAGTTTTACCTCAGCAAATTATTTATGATTCATGTACACTAAATCAATTACTATTACTTTCATCAAATATTATAATTGTAATAATATAATATTATGTTTTCTCAGAGTTTTGCCTCTATATTACAATGGACTGGCATTTTTCCACTTTCTCAAAGACTATCATTTCCTGAGTGCAGTGAAAATACTCAACATATGTTTAAAAGACAGATAACTAAGACTAGTAGGTTGACCATGTGAAATTGCTATTGTTTTAAAATATTAATAGTAATAGCAGTTTCATACTATTCAACATAACACAATGGCATTTTTTCAGATTATTGAAAGACCAAGACCATGGCAATTCAAATGGAGTTCACATTATATTTTCTATCCTGCATGCTGACTATTTTGCTAATACTGTTAAAAATTTATATAATTACATAAAACCCCTGGGCTTGTGAAATGTCTGAACATGACATCGGTACCTGAATTCTTTGTATCTTTAAACTTGAGGTTGACTTGACCCATTCTCTGGCACCAGTGTAAAGAATAAAGTAACAAATTCCTATTGTCCATTTGTATCTCTGCTTCAACACTCATTTTACCAGATATGAAATTTGTGGCAAATATGACATGTGTTCGTTTCCCTTATCTAAATGTGTCTTTCCTCTCTGCCATACTTACCAGATCTAAATGTTCATATTCTCTCTGTCTCTCAATCTCTCACAGTGATATTAGAAGAATTGGAGTCATACTCATTGGACACCAGAGACGAATAGTCAGCAGTATACAGACTTTACGTTTACACATGATGCACATACAGGAGAAGGGATTTCATGTATAAAAGTACTACAAGCACCTGTGTTTTGTGCCTCAGTATTTCTAAAATGAAAGATATCCTCTCTACTACCCTCTCTTCTGATTCTCCAAACATCACCTCACAAACTGCAGTCTCCTCTTCAGGCTACAGGCACACATACCTTTTGTTTATACTTCCAACCTGGATTTAAAAATCACTCTTCATAGCTCCTCTCTGAATAACCTGCAAATAAAACCCTGGCGCACTGCAGATTATCACTACAGGTGGTAAATAACTCAGCATGGATGTGTAACTTTGTATAACTGTATTTCAGAAGTGTTCAAGGACTTAATCCAAAGGAATTTGGGGTTAATGATGTATTTAGAGTTTGATGGTAGATGAAAAAGAAATAGTTAACCTTTCTTTCATGTTTTGTGATCAAGTATTTTCCAAACTGACATGAATAATTATTTTTTAGATAATTATATTCAACTCTGTGGGTCATATTGTTACTTTATTCTACAATTCTTTACCTGTCAATGCCTGATATTGTTAGAATTGTTTGCAGAAAAGATTAATGATTTCATGTAGTGAATTCTTTCAAGTGTGACTATGGTGAGAAGGGAGTCATCAAGGGAGAGAGAGGGAGAGACATACTGTGCTTCTAAAATTTCCAAGTCTTGGTTTGTCTTTTTTTTTTTTTATTAACTTGATCGTGTCTTTCATATGTCATAGTAGGTGGTAGTTTAGAGGCTTTCCCATCTAATTTTTTTTTTTTTAGTATCAATATGTTTCTCTACTACATTATAAAGATCACACCTGGAAAAACCAAGAGTGAGTCCATTGCTCTAGAGGCTTTAAATAGAGGGAAGCATGGAATAAATCCATGACTGTCCCCTTGGTTTATCTTCATAAATTTGCAAGAGTAATAAAGCATTGAGAAAATTAATTATTCTCAGCAGAATTGCTTTGAATAAAAGATCTAAGAGTATAGTCTTAGATAAAATGTAAAAAGATTTAATTTAAATAGAATTTTATGATAGTTACATGGTGGCCTAAGAAAATAAACACATAGAGCTAGTCTAATACTGGTACATTTTGCAAGTTTAAGAATTTTTGTTTTGTTCATGAAAATAAGTTACATGAACATGCTGAGCTGTTTTCCAAACCTTCCAAGGTACAAGTATGCCATTGCATACACCAAAGAAGGTATAAAATGAGCATAAATGAATTGTGTGCAACCTGAATCCTTGCTACAGTAACATAAAAATATAAACACAGCTAAGGTGTGTTGTTGCCGTAATCTTCTGGAGGCTGCAAAAACAGGCAAATATACTTTTCATTGAACTAAGTTGAGTCAGCTTATCAAAACAGTACTGTATTATGAACAAATCCAACTACAAAATCAGCTGTTCCCTGTGAAACTAAAAAATTTAAAAAAAAGACTACTGTGCTAGGTGGAAGAGTAGCGAGAATGTATTAAGAGGGGAAAAAAAAAGAGCAGGTTGTCTAAAGATACTTGTTTAATATAAAAATTAGGTTTTATTTGATCTTGGAGCTAAAGGTGCCCTACCCACACTCTCAAATTCCTACCTAAATTACATTTTTTTGGTAATAATGGTTTTCTTGCCATAAAGGAATCCCAGTTTTTCCTTATTTTAAGATTTGTGGATTGTCCCATTAGACTAGGCCCTTCCATATACTTCTTTTGCTGATTTATCTTCTGATTTTTGTCAACCACAGCTAAATTTTTCTCATTTAAAAAAAAGAGAGAGAGAGAGAAGGAAGAGTCTTTAAAGTATCCATTATAGTACGCTAAAAAAGAAAAAAATGGGAAATCCATCACTTTTTAAGTGTGTCAGAAATAGCTAGCAGCATTTTCTAACCGTCACCCGCACAGTCATGCATCACTTGCAGGCTGTCTGTGGTTTGCTTGATATATTTACACAGATCTGGATACATTTAGAGAAAATGTAAAATTTCCATATTTACCTATCTTCAAATATATATTGAATAAGAACAGATGTAAAACAGATAAAATTTATTAATTATATATATTTATTTTTATAATGCAACAAAAACATATTTAGAAAGATAAGGAATAGAATAATTATGGTCTTCCATAGGACTCTGTCAGCAACATCTGTATACTTTGATTAAATAAATTCTATAAAGTATTGAAACGTCTATGGGGTGGGCATTCAGTGCTTGCAAGATTAAAGATCTCTGTTAAGAATTGTTTTTCTTTAAAACTCCAAAGATCCTATTCTATATATGGTTAATTTGTGCTTTTTTTCCCTTCCTAAACATCTTTCTGTGGTATTATAAAACTGCCTTCTCACTTTCTCTCTAACCCCAAATCCTCTTTAAAATCCGTTTATGTTACATTTATATTTTTTAGAACTGTAAGCATGGTGATCTTCAGCATAAATTTGAACCTCATCATGGTCAGAGCAAGATGTTCAAGATTAAACAGAAACATTAAAAAATAAATATATTTCTTTATTGCCTACCAATCACAGATTTGAAAATTTTACCTGAAATATTTTGGTGTTTACTAGTGCACATATTCATTAATTAAAGCTGTTTAATATTCATAAGCATATAATTTAATAATAGAAAATGAGTAACTCCCATAAGTCACAACCTTCAGAAATAATCTTTAATAACTAAAATATGCATATATACTCATATACCTGCTTTATATTAAATTTCCTAGTCTATGTTACTGAGGGGCTTTTTAGATTTTGAAAACTAGTTGAAGGAACCATTACTATTTTATTTTCTATGCGGTTAGTTTCCAGTCTGTAGTCCACTCATTATCTCATAGGATAAGACATAATTGAGAAAAAATGTAAAAACAATGCAGAGATTAAGTATATAAATCATTAAACTAAAAAAGCCATCAGAAGTTGCAAACCTCTTGGCTTAACATGAATCAAGAATTATAGCACTTTTTCACTGAATTATGACTGTTGATAAATGTTTTGAATGTCATAATAAAAAAAGATTTCTCTTCTTTCACCCCGAATTACTCTTAAAATCTATCCAACTAACACCTGAACAGCTTTAAGGCCCATCTCAGACCATGAATGGAAAACAAATCCAAATTCAGTCCTTGAAAAGCAGCCTTTACAGAAGGTCTTCTGTAATAGGTCTTCCAACGTGATAAAGAATGAATTGCATTACCTATCTCCCAACCACAATTTTCTTAAAAATCCATTTTTATATCTTTCCTAGCAAATTTCTACTCTGTAAAGAAAGTTAAATCTTTAAGTTAAATCTTTTACTTCAAAATGTTCACCAAAACTAGGTCTTATTTTTCTATTCCTTTTTTAAACATTCTTCCCCACCCCCTTGGTTCTTTTCTCTTTTTTCACCTATCTCTTTTTCTTTTCTCAGCTTCTGCCACTCCACCCCATATCCCTATCAACAAAAGAAAAGTAATACAGGAAATCCAAAAATATCTTACAGATCTCCCTAGAAGAGGCTGAAGGTGGAGGAAAAACAGGAATGTTGCAAAAGTTATATTTTAATATTTTGGGTCCTACTGCATAAATGGGAGCATTTGCACATACAGAGTGTATGAGTTCTGGCTTTTCATTAACTGAAAATTAAGTGCTTTGGAAAGTTATTTCAAAACAGATGAAGATGATCCTTTTCTACTGCTTTAGCTAAGGAAATGTATTATTAATTTAAAAGAAAATATTTTAAGAATTAGAAACTGTTATCAACTCACAGTTGGTATACATCTTTATATAATAAAGATATTAGAAGCAGATGTAATCACTTCTTTTAGTATCATCACTTCAACTTTTCCAAGCTCAAATTCCTTTAAGTAGAAAAGACTCACATTCACATTCAATCTGAAAATATTTCAATTCTTTTTGTATGAAGACTCCAAAAGGTAGATTGATTGTATTCTTCCATTAGAACACAGGGCACTGAAGTCATCCAACTTTTTGTTTTTATGATCAGCATTTTCAAAGATTTTCACTTTTTATAATAATGTTCAATAAAGGCAGTGTAAACTGTAGTTCAGTTTAACAAATATCTACAAGGTGTCCCTTACATGCATAAAATTTTATGGCAAAGATGAGTTTGACTGTACTGTCCTTACCTCTAAGTATCTCTTAAGCTTAAAACTTAGAGCCTATCTGCCATGTTTGCTGTAATTTCCACGTCACTTAGTTCTTTCCATAGAACAAAAATACATTAAATAAATGAAACCTTGTTTATTTGTGATTGGATTTGCAGTCCCTATGAAAGGAAATATTTTGGACCTCAAATTTTTTCACAGACGCCTCCACACTTCCTCTGCTAGAAGGGAGCACACTTGTTTGATTCTCTAAGATAATCTCTCTTGTTACCTATCATTTGACTCTCCTCAGGAGTCACATACTGCCTCTGTCCTGTGGCAGACTGCTCAGTTCATGTGTAGGCTCACTACCTCAAAGGTGCCTCCAGTTAGATAACATCAACCATTTTTTCAAAAACAATGCTGGGGTACTCTGCTGTGCAAGCCAATTCACTGGCCCTAGGAAATGTCACGATAAGTATATGACTGCAATGGTTGCATAAAATTCTTTCCAACATGATATATTTAACAAAGGGCTTCCCTAGTGGCTCAGCTGGTAAAGAATCTGCCTGCAATGCAGAAGACCTGGGTTTGATCCCTGGGTTGGGAAGACCCTGTGGAGAAGGGAATGGCAACCCACTCCAGTAGTTTTGCCTGGGAAATCCCATGGACAGAGGAAACTGGCAGGCTGCAGTCCATGGAGTCTCAAAGATTTGGACCTGACTGAACAACTAAGCATGGCCCAGCACATATTTAACAAAGGAAAGAAATGATTACTCACAACCAGAGCTAACGTATTACTAGATGAAATAAAGGAAAAGAAAAATCTTACATTTCAGAACAGTAAATGCCCCATCTTTGTCTTACTATTCCCTTAAAAAGACAAGTACTAGGCAAGTGTTTCAAAGATTTCTTAGGATAAAATATATTTTTTGTATGTTATAAGAGGATGTGACATGATATACCTGTATCCTGAGAGAAAAGACAAAAGATCCAGAGGAAGATGCGGGTCATCAGAATGTTGTTTTAACGAAGCCTCTTTCTTCTGATTAATAATTAGAATTTCAAATTAATGATGAATTTATATAAAATGTTTAAAAAAGGATATTTATATTGGAAGACTTAGGTTATTCACTCTTAATTCAAAGGAGGTAACAAAATCCTGTTGGCATTGGCAACTTAGAAGCCAGAATTATATTACTTCACTTTTCATATAAAGTATAACTGTTGCTCTCTTTAAAATTATTTACTCAGTAGTATTTTTTAAGTTGTAATGAAGTTTTTATTTAACAGTACATGAATAGATTTGAAGGTTAATTTTAGCCTATCAATGTTGATTCAAAATTACTTTAAAAGTGAAACAAAAAATGAAAAGTAAGCTACAATTACTACAGGCAGCAAAGCACTACTAAAAAATAAATTTCATCTTTTAGAAAAGAAAAATAAATTTCATCTTTTAAAATCACAGTGTTGGGTTTATCTTAATAGTACCAAGTCCCCTCCATTTTGTTATATTTTTGCACTTGTGCATTGAAAGCAAAGTTTCTTTCTAAACAAAATAAAGAAGGTTTTTGCTTGAATTTCCACACTGGTTTATTAGAATTACCAAATCTCTGTATTCTTAAAAGAACTTTTGATTTGTTTCTTTTAAAGAGGAAAATCTCAAAGAAGAATTCGACTATCTTTTAGACCTAATTAATCCTTAAGAATACAAAAGCATTAAAAGAAAATTACCTGACAGATGAGGATGAAAGATCGCTTTTAAATGTATTATATATAAAGATGTGGTATCTACTTTCAATTAGAAAATAAAATACAAATTAACACAATTTCCTGGGAGTTGTAAATTAGAAAAGTATCAGAATTATTGAAAATTTTCTCTCAAGTAAAGCTTTGTTTTCATCCATATTTCTTCATTATTTGTAACCTCAGGCTAATCTTTAATTTGTCATGATAAACTTACTTTTGGTTAAGATAATAACTCAAACTGTAAATCAGAACAACTGAGATATGACTTTAAGGTGTTCAACAAAATAATAAAAGGAGGACAACCCTACTTCGGGATTCTTATTTAGTTAGCATCAGAATCTCCATGTCATTGGCCCTCACTGAAGAGAGAACTGTCCGTATTCCAAAATAATACATTATTATAAAGAAAACTCCAAGGACATGAGAATCTTCATTTTTTCATATATCTAAATCAAATTTTATGTTTAGGCATTATTAACTTTGTAGATAGATGTCACTGTTTTCATGAGTTAAATATGACAAGCAGTATCGATGTGAACATTTCTAAACTAGTTTTTCTACGTTTATAGATCATTGTCCTTGGAACAGTCTTAATTTACCTTTGTTCTAGAAAGACCAAATATCACTTAATTTTTTGAAATCATGATAGATGGAGTGAATAGTGCTAAATCATGAAAAAAAAATTAACAATACACTTTTAAGGTTTTTACCTAACTTAGAATGTCATCTTCTTTTGCTTTTATAATAATTTAGGTCTCTCTTCCACATTTAGTAATTTGTAGAATGAAATATATGCATTTAAATAGAAATTGCTTTTCTTAAATTTTGACTTAAACACATCTTCACTCATTCAGAGAGAAGACGGAATTAATTACCATCACTTCATTTGTCATATAAAGTATAATTGTTGTGCTCTTTAGAATTATTTACTCAGTATTATTATTAAAGTTGTAATGAAGTTTTTATTTAACTGTACATGTTTTATTTATTGCCACATTATACTACTCAAATAAATCTGCTTAAACGTGTGGTCTTTAGAAGCTCTATGACAAAATCAATGACCACTCTTTTGCTAACAGACTTGTAACTTAACAAGCTATTTTTTGTCAGTGTGACTGATGTGAGCATTGTAAAAACCAATTTGTTTGAAAATCCATTGGTATTTTATCTAGAGTTACTATTGTGGTATATTCAAAAGTATCTTTAAAACAGCACTGAATTTTCATGGACAATATGAAAATAAAGACTGAGGCTTTTTAAAATGTACTGCTTGGAAAATAAGGTTTAACATGCATAAATGTTCGTTATTGAAGTGTTTAATTTGCTTTAATTTGACGTTGTTCTTCCTATGCCATATATATGTATTTAAAGAAATTGTATTAATATATTTATACAATGCAAAAATCTCATTTTCTTCTTACAGAAATGGAGTTTTGACATAATTTTAAGTGTTCTAGGTCTCCAAGGGAAAAATATCAAAATGTGAAATGGAAGCATTTGTTTTTTGGAAAGGCACAATACCTGAGCATTCTTAACATGAATATGAGTGAGAGTAGATTTTAAAGATAACTATATGTGTTTTATTTATGATATATTATTAATCATTTTGTTAATCATACTTTTTCTTTAGAGTGTATTATTGGAAACTTGAATAGCTTTGTACATTTTTCACAAACTATACTTAGGTTTAATTTTATATGCAGTATAAGCTTTGACAGCTTAATTTTTACTTTTGATGGAATAATTGTTAATTAACAGTCCATGTTTCCTAAAATGTTAGTTATACCTTCTATAATAACCTTAATTTTTAAAAAAATCAGAGACAGAGCATGAATTCTGAATATGAAAATGGACCAAATTCCATTAAAAACTGAGGAAAAGACAAAAAGGCAATACAAAGAGGAGTTTGTGATATACCTATTAATTATCCCATTTTAAAAGCAAACAAAAAATTAATAGAAAACAGTGAATGAAAATTATTGTCATGTTACTCTTCCTGGTAATTTTGAAACTAAAATACCTTTTGAGGATGAGATTCTAATATAAATATGTTCACTGATAATTGTTAAAATACATATTGCTATATACAGTTAGAAATCTTCCCAAAAATATCAAAAATTTAAATTTATGTTTATCAACAGAACAAATGATCACAATTATTAGCATTTCTATATTAATAGTTCTTTTGATTTCTAAAGAACTATTTCATATATAATTAAAGAATTTACCCTGCAAAATTGAATATCAGACTGTCAAAACACTTTATAGTTATTAATGATTCATTCATATTAATAATGAGATTTTTCTTATGCTTTATTAAATGTAAAACAGAATATATAAGATGCAGGTAAAAATAACTGAGTTGAAAGGGTAGCCTTTTAGAATCAATTTATACTTTTATACAGATATGTATAAATGTATAAGATAATGTGTAAAATGTAAATAAGTACTTTTTACACATAGTCTTAAATGTTTAAAAAATATGATACCTATGTATTAGTTGTACATTATATCTTATGACCTCTAACTGCTTAGATTCTTTCAAGGAGATTGCCTTCTCTTTTGGGTTATTTTAAGTATTAAAAAAAAAAAAAGAATTGCTTTGTATATTTCCATTCAATCTCTCTAATACTGATTATAATTTCCCAATTCTCAGAGAAGTTGAAGTCAAAAAACATAACATAGTGGCTAGAAGTTATTATTTTTTAAGTTCTTCTCTTCTTTTATATAAATTTGGTCATATATTCCATTAAGTCTGCTGAAGAAAGCAAACACTTATTTTCTCATGAATGGAAATACAAAAAGAAAATCTTCCATTAGACTTTGTATATTCAAAATAGTGAGCATATATTTTTTTTAATTTTATTTTATTTTTAAACTTTACATAATTGTATTAGTTTTGCCAAATATCAAAATGAATCCGCCACAGGTATATATTTTTATAGTTATTTTCCACTGTTTACTTTTATTCAATTTTTTAAATTTCACTAAATGGAATACTTAAAAAAAAAAAAAAGGTAAAACCCTTCCAGTTTTGCATCAATTGCTTATTTTCTTCAGAGCCTCCAAAAATTCCTTTGAGAAAGCAAAACATTTCCTTCCTCACCTTACAATCTTGGTCACTCTACCATTAAATGAAATAGATATTTGTAGTGTAATATAAGGAGAAGGCAATGGCAACTCACTCCAGTACCCTTGCCTGGAAAATCCCATGGGCAGAGGAGCCTGGTAGGCTGCAGTCCATGGGGTCCCTAAGAGTCGGACACGACTGAGCGACTTCACTTTCACTTTTCACTTTCATGCATTGGAGAAGGAAATGGCAACCCTCTCCAGTATTCTTGCCTGGAGAATCCCAGGGACGGGGGAGCCTGGTGGGCTGCCATCTGTGGGGTCGCACACAGTCAGACACGACTGAAGTGACTTAGCAGCAGCAGCAGCAGCAGCAACAGTGTAATATAAAAAATAGCAAAAAATAATGATTTGTCCAATTAAAGCTATTTATACCATGGGGAACAGATATAACAAATAAAATTAAAGTAAATCATGTCTGTTTGCTAGTCCAAAACTGTATAATTCTTAATTTTAAAAATAGTATATATACTGATGTACTTTAAATATATATTTATCCATAAATCCATTCATTCATTAACTAACATTTATTAAACGCTATCTTGTACCAGTGTCCTATTCTAAACACGGAGGACACAAAGTGACCAAGACAAGCAAAAGCCCCTGTCTCATGGGATTGACCTAGTGGTAAAGATATACAGTGAAGAAGTACTGATAGGTGCTGTGCTGAAAATTAAATTAATATGGTTACATAGCATGACTGTGGCTTCTTCTATTAAGAGGTAAGGGAAATCTTCTCTCAATGTGGATGTGATATTTAAACCAATATCTGAAAATCATGAAGAAACAAGTCATGAAAAAATCTGGGGAAATTCCAAGTAGAAGGAACAATTTAATATGTGAGTTTGGAGTGTTTGAGGGTAGAGATAACAGTGTGCTTGGTACACAGTTTATGAGCCAAAGAGAGGCAAAAACAAGATGGAGGTCAAAGAACATTTATGAGGCTACTGAAATAGTTTAAGTAAAAAATTAAAAAGAAAAACGGTAACTTTATGTTAGAGTTGAAGTAGTGAAGATGGAGAGAGGCAATGGATATTGGTATTTTAAAGACAGAGCATGCTAATAGATTGGGCCTAGAGATGAAGAGAGAAAAATCAAAGATAAACTCTACATTTGAAAAATAAGAAACATAGTCAGTGGTGGTACAAGAGAAGCAGGTTTGGAGGGAAAAAATCAGGAGTTTAGTTTTAACCATGTAATGCCTGAGATGCCTGTTAAGTATTCAAATGGAGATATGAAGCAGACAGTTGTACATAAGAGTTCTAAGGAGCAATCAGAGCTCGACATCAAGATTTAATAGTCATCAGTATATATATGGGCTTCCCTGGTGGCTCAGACGGTAAAGCGTCTGTCTGCAGTGTGGGAGACCGGGGTTCGATCCCTGGATTGGGAAGATCCCCTGGAGAAGAAAATGACAACCCATTCCAGTACTCTTGCCTGGAAAATTCCATGGACTGAGGAGCCTGGTAGGCTACAGTCCATGGGGTCCCACAGAGTCGGACACGACTGAGCAACTTCACTTTCACTTTCAGTATATAGGTAGTATTTAAGGTTTTTAAATCACCTAAGAAAAGCCTGTAAGATAGACAAGTAGGCCTTGATTGAGATCCAGGTGGTATCAATGTAAAAGTTAAGTGGAGAATTAGAAACCAGCAGAGGACCCTGAGGAGTGTAAGGTAAGGTAGAGAACAAAAAATCCAATTGGCCATATGGATTAAATGCTTTAAGAAGTCAAGTTTACAATAAAGAAATGGAAGTTACTAATGATTTTGACAAGGACAGTCTCTTTGAAGTAGTGAAATTAAAGCCTGATTGAAGTGGATTAGAAGATACTTTAGCAAAGAAGGTGGAGTCAATAATCTACAAACAACTCTTTCAAGGAATTTTACCATAAGAAAGCAACAGAAATAGGCAGTAGCTGAGTAACTGGAAGTAGATGTAGGGTCAAGAGTAGTGTGTGTGTGTGTGTGTGTGTGTGTGTGTGTGTGTGTGTATGTTTAGAGAAAGAATGCATATTTATATACTAATGAGAATGATCTGGTAGAAAGGAGGAAACTGATTATGCAAGAGAGAATTTAATTAGAAATGGCTTTGAGAGGTAGATTAGGATTCGTGGCGTAAGTAGGAAGGTTAGTTTTTGATATGAGGAGACACAAAGAACTAAAATGGGAGGGAAGGAAGACTGTGTGATATGCAGATAGATTGGTAGATTTGTGATAGAAAGGTAAGTATGTTACTGTGTGAGTAGTTGCATTTTTCCAAGAGGAGATAAAATTCAATATGGGGAGTGGGAAAGGAGTAAAGGCTGAAGGAGAGATGTGTTAGTAGTCCTAAAGGGGAAATGCACACACCCATTTATATACCTATATACATGCATATATAAACATAGGCGATGGTATTTGTACATAATAGACCATAGTAAAAAGACCTATTGAATAAAATATTTTAAAGCCATTTTTACTTAATATTTTTGAGACATCTTACTTGGAAGACTTGAAACTGAATTCTGAGTTTTCCAAAGAAGCTGATAACAGAGTCCTTTTTCCATAATGTAGAAATTTAGGACTTTTCAATGTCATAGACACTTTTCATGTTTTTTTTTTTTGTTTTATATTTGTTTATTACAGTAAAAGAAACATCATGTAGCTATTCTAATTTAAAGTCTATAAAAATTAGTTTAATCCTAAACAATGTGTATTGTACATTCATGCAGTCAATTTTCTCAAAACACTATTTTGAGAGGGTTTGCCACACCATCTGAATTTTTGTGAAAAAAAAAAAAAAAAAAGATAGGCTCTAATCTTTTGGTGAAACAATACTTTTATTTTGTTGTTTTCACATAAAAACATCTATCATTTAGGATAAACACATGGGCTATATGGTTATTTTTTCATTGTGCCCTCTCTCTGATCCTATAGCAGGGGTGTGATTTTTTTCATTATGCTTGCAGCTTTATTTCTGGATAGACCTTATGTGATTCAGTGTGTTGGAATTTATACGTGCATAATAATTCTTTGGATTTTATGTAAAATTAGATTGTGAATAATGGAATATCTATTTTTTTCTCTTTTAGCATAGCCAAAAATATATATGTGTACTTACAAATATGTATTTGATTAAACACTTAATATTTAAATGGCCATGTCCAATATTAAATGGTAGATTTGACAGTTGCAGTGTATTCAAAATTTTAAAAGTTATAAAAATCTTTGTAACACAAATCCTAAAAAGTTTATTAAATACTAAATAGTACATTTATATTAAATACCTAGATAACATCTCTCTAGGTTGAGACATTTAATCCCTCATAGAGTAATATTTGACTAATGAAAAACTTCAGCTGAAAACATTTTTCCTTCCTGTAAGCATGAATGATTTTTAAAATGTATTTCTTTGTAACTTGTCATAAAGTTACCTATCATTAATTGTGGATTTAGTACTGTACCCATCTACTCGTGCAAAAAGGAGAAAAGATCTGTTTGTGGGAATAAGGAAGTGCAGCACCACTGCATCATTTTTTCTCCTTGGTATTATATCACTATTTAGAGCTTCAATATATGCCTTCCACTCAGGTTCTCTTTACTGGTTGCATCACAACGTGGTAGAAAGATAGACACAGTAAGAGGGCGTTAACTACAGAACTTCAATCCTACCTATTATCTACTTCACTATGACAGTGAAGTAATCCAAACTTACTTGAAGGTGGTATTGTTTTCATCTTACAAAAATCTACTGTAATATGTTTCATGTAAGTTTTCATGTGCTGGCATGCTTACAAGTTATAGTGTTTTAGAATGCTCAGCTCTCAATGAGGGATTGTTTGTGGTGAGCTGCATTACATTATGTCATCTATTTGCTGAAAGAATATGGTGTTTAGCAAACCTATCTGCTGAGCAACATAATAAGATTTTTGTACAAAGTACAAGTTACTAATTACTGTATTTTATTTTTCTATGATTTCCTAAGAGGCATTATCAGGGTCTTACAGATGGAGTAAGCCTGTTTATTAAACTATCTATTAGCAAATAAAAGTTACAGTTCTGGTGGTTGACTTTGTGGCTTTTGTATTATTGTATTGATCATTATTTAATATAACTTATCTTTTAGTCTATTAAATCTAGATGCTCTTTAGATATATTAGTAATTTTGAAGACAAAATCACAGCTGTAATCTTTCAAAATAATATTAAGATCAAGACATAAATTCATATGTGTGCGTGTTAGTTGCTCAGTTGTGTTTACCCTATGCGACACCATGGACTGTATAGCCTGACAGGCTCCTCTGTCTTGGGATTTCCCAGGCAAGAATACTGGAGTGGGTTGCCATTTCCCTTCTCCAGGTTATCTTCCCAACCCAGGGACTTAACCTGGGTCTCCTGCATTGCAGGGGGATTCTTTACCATCTGAGCCACCAGGGAAGAAAGTCACATAAATCACTATAAATAATTAGTACATATTTTTGTAGTGATTTTATATCATCAAAATATTTTATGAGATTCAAATAAATTAAATGCTCACTGCATAGGTAATATTGTATACAAATTGCAGATGACCAAAAGATACAAATAATGTACAACTGTTCAAACAGCTTTAGACCACCAACATTTCATTCCAAAAACTTCCAGTATATTACAAATCATGGATTTTCTGTAGTTTAAAATTCTTCGTAAGAAAAGACATTAAAAGTATCATGAATTAATCAGAATAGAGCTATATTCATATCTCTTCTCTCATTTAGAATTCTTCTATACAGTTCCAAAAGCCAGTATGAAATTTATCTAGTGATAGAGTACTTGAAATTTTCTTTCCTTAAACAGGTATCCTAAGTAGCCCTCATAAAATTAAATGTGACTATTAAAGCTTCTCATTCTCATAATGAGGAGAGCCAAACTAACTTCTTAAATCAAGTGAAACCAATTTGTATGCTGAACTGTGAGTTTATTGCTGATATCTGTTTGGGTTGGCAAAGCACCAAAACAGCAGATTCTACCATATGGAATATTTACTTTTTTTAAGGTTGTTAGTTTCAAAACTGGCATTTTCCAGATTATTGACTAGACTGTGGGTTTCATACCACTATTTCAACTCTAATAATAAGAAGACAACACAGCAACCACAAATATCTAAGATAACTATTTACCTAGCTAAATTTTTGTGAGAGAATTATGTACCCTAAAAATTCACTTAGCTAATTTTTCAGAAGAATTACGTCATCTGCTTAAATTGACTGAAAAGTTGGATATCCCATCTCTCCATTTTATTTCCAGTTTTCACAAAATGTTTGTACTAATCAAAAACAGAACTCAATCCAGAGGCAGAAAATATCAATTCCAAACAAGAAAATTAAGTCTGTCCACTATAGTTTCCTGAAACATAAGATTTCTGCTTAGCTCTAAGGAAAAAAAAAAAAAAGGCCAAATCTGGCTGTAAGCACTTCACTTCCAACTTTTATCAAAGTGAGTTGCAAAATCCAGACACACAGAAAAATAATCAACACCTTACTGTAAAATTTATTTAGTCAGAAGTTAAAGGACCACATTTAAAAATCTTATCCATATAATAAAAATTGCAGGACAAAGGTGGACAGGAAATTATTTATTGAACATCTACTATGAGTCAAACATACATACTTTTGTTACCTGTTTATTCCTCAAAACCACCAAATGAGCTATATAATGTTTTTGAAGGGGAGGAAGCTGAACAATAGAGCAGGGTTATTTGGCTTAAGGCCACACAATAAGGAAGAATATATTTCCATATTCCATTTTTTCCAAAGACTTGGTCAATAAGTTCTTTTGGATATGCAGCTATAGGTTTTGGGGGTTTTGTTTTACTAGTTTTTGTCTTTCAACAGAGTCACTAGCCCAGAAGCACATTTTTTTTTTCCATTGTAAAAAATAAGAGTCACATTTGAAAATTTGGAAAAAAAAGAAAAAGCACCTCATGATCATGCAAATACAACCTTTCTCCCATTATTACTTCTAGTCTCTTTTTCACTCTCTTAATCCACTTAATTGGAGAAGGAAATGGCAACCCACTCCAGTATTCCTGCCTGGAGAATCCCATGGACAGAGGAGCCTGGCAGGTTCGAGTGGGACAAGACTGAAGCGACTTAGCACGTACGCACGCACGCAATCCACTTTATAGGCCAAAATAATTGAAAAGCCAAAGAACAGGTCGGGTAGTAAACATAATACCAGGTAGTTGGAGGGGAGAAATAATCTCATATTCATGGCTAACAAAGATGAATCCGTTTGCTAAAGTGAAAGTGAAAGACTCGCAGTCGTGTCCGAGTCTTTGCGACCCCAACGGATCCATGGAATTCTTCAGGCCAGAATACTGGAGTGGGTAGCCTTTCCCTTCTCCAGGGATCTTCCCAACCCAGAAATCAAACCCAGGTCTCTCGTATGGCAGGTAGATTCTTTACCAGTTGAGCCACAAGGGAAGTCCATTACTATAAAACTCCAGAGCATCTTAAGAGGGTAGCTAACTTTAAGCATTCAAGCTACTGATTCCCTTCCAGACCAGCTGCCGATTTGCTTCTGGGGATTGTAATCTAATCATAAGAGATTATGCCTCATGGAAATCTCTAGAGATCAGACAGCTCAGTAGCCCGGTTACAGGCAGACTTCCTTTGCCGAAAAATGCCTGTGAGTTTATCTCCTCTCCCTGCTCACATGAACAGTTTTGCTTCCCCAGGACTCTTGGACCTGAGGCCTCGCAGAGCCTGGAAGAGGGTGGATGCGCTAGGCAATGAGGCAATTCCCCGGCACTCCTCGCCCTAGAGCGCACAGTCGGGTCCTGCAGTTGTCGCCACCACACTGCGCCAGTGCTCCACGGAAATCCACACTCCTCTGTACCCCCGACGCCGCAGGGAGCGCTGATCCCCGAGACTGACATTCCAGAAAGGGCGGGGACAGCGCACTGAGAGAAAAGCCCTTGGCCCACGCGGACGCCAAGCACCTCCCAGCAGGCTATGCGCGCGCCTACAACTCCCATCATGCTCCACAGCGGGGCTGCGCGGTTCCTGGCTAGGAGGCGGCAGTTCAACCCGTCACCCTTGCTCACAGTTCTTTAATACTCCTCACTGTTCCTCAGGCATTTTGGGAAGCTCGTCAATCCGTTTAACAGGAGCAAGGCGGCAGACGCGCTAATACCTCTGAGGAGGCAGACGCGCTAAGACCTCTGAGGAGGCGTGGCTCTGGAACGGAAGAACCTCCGGTTGCCGGGGGAACGCCACGCACCTAGGCGCCTGCCCAGCCGCTGATACTTGGGCTGAGGAAGAGACTACTACCCCTTTACCCAACTTGTGGAGGCGGCTTTGCTCTGGTCCAGGCATCCTTTATGTGGAGGCCTAGAAAGAAAGGTACCCAGAACGCCCGCACCACATTCCCATCCCCGAGACGGAGACGAGCGAGTGCGTTCATTCCTGTTCTTCAGCAGCTCCCGGGCCCACAAGACTAACCGCAAAGAGCAGGTATCTCCTCAACCCCAAGGTTTGTATCCAGAGCCGCCCGCAGTCCCCGCCCCCACCAGTCTTAGAATTGCTCATCCTCATGATTTTCACTCCGTGTAGTTGTTTCTAATGAGTGAGGACTAAAAAAAAAAGTGGGCTGGTGGCTCAGAAAACTCATTGAACTGCTTTGGGTGAATTTTTGTTTTATTGGATGATTTTAACACTGCCCACTTGGGGCCTTTTTGTTTGCTGTGTAGAAAGTGTAATTGAAATTTCACCATCAAAAACTGAAAGCTGAATGAAAATGTTTATTGAGGGTAGGAAGAGTGTTCTGTAATTCTCCCTGAAAACATAGAGTTACAAAGTACCTCTCACGGTGTTTCCTTTGCTCGACTCCTCTCTCCCTATAGCCTACCTTCCAAGCTCTTAACTGTGGATAGCATCCAAATTCTTCAGGATTTTTCTGGCAACAAGTTTTAAAAGTCCTTTAGAAAGCAGTTTCTGTGACTTGCCTGGCGGTTCAGTAGTTGAGACTCCGCGCTTCCACTGCGGGGGGCACAGCTTCCATCCCTGGTTGGGGAGCTAATGTCGTCACATGCCCCGCGCGCGACCAAAAAAAAAAAAAAAAAAAAAAAGCTGTTTCTCGGATAACAGCTAAGGGAATTTGATTGTCTGGTGTGCATAGAGAGGAAAGAGTAAGATAAGGAACTGGAAAGGTGGACTGGCGCCAAATTGTGTACAAGTTTAAAAGCTATGCATGAAATTTTAGACTTTATTCTAAAAGTCTCACATTCTCAATAGTGATTCTACGTCAGAAACACTGTGTGGTTCTTTAAAATACAGATGCCCTGATGCCATCTTCAGAAATACTAATCCAATTAGCTGACTTCAGTGTGCAGCCAGGGTTGAGAATCATGGCTATAGGATTTTAATTGCATTTCCTCCTGTGCACCCAGGACATGGCTAATGAATATTGAGTGACTTAAACTGTTATCTTTTATTTCCTTATTTCATACATGCAAAAAGTAAATTTATAAAAATATATAATTACTAAAAAATAGAAGCATATATAAGGCTATGTAATACTTGTTTACAAAGCAACTTCAATAAATGTAGTTATGTCTTTTGGAACAGCTGACTTCTCTTTTAAATTGTGTGTCCCAAAGCATTTCAGTGACAAGCATCAGGTGTTTGATAATCCAGGAAAAGGGAACGGAAAATCAAAATCCAAAGTTCTGTGAAAAAACAAATATTCAGATATCAGGCTTTTAACAATCAATGCCCTGTTCAGAGGGGGATGATACAAGAAGTGGTCATATTTTTAAAGTATTCAAAATCCTATCAGAAATGAAAAACAAGGTACAAGACTATATCAATATGCTTAGTATAATTAATAGCAAAGTGAGTAATGGCAAATTAAATTAAAATGATTTGTATGAATTGTTTCATGATATCAAAAGGCTAACTTAAAGTAGATTCTACAAATGCCTATGCTTAAGCTGAGATTTAAAGGAATGGATTGAGTGAGATTTGAATCTCTACCACAAGGAGAAAAGTCGATTCAAGCAGCACAAGCTGAGTATCTCAAATGAAACCCATACCTTGGGTAAGACAACTGTGGCCCTGTGTTTGGTTAGGGCACTGCACCTTCCCTTCTGCACATCATTTTCCAATTTCAGTTTTGAAATTTCTGTCCATAATGACCCCTGAAGGGACCTAACCGAAACTGATGATGCAGCCTCCTTTCAGATGTAGTTGTCTTGGAAACTTCTTATTTCAAGTTGCTGCATCCTCACATCCTTCAAGGTATGGTCTTGCCTTTTTGGTATGGAATAAGAAATACTGAAGGAGCTGTAAGATGGTAAGTTTCTAGATAGAGAAGAGACTAGTATTTAGAGAACTTTGAAAATGGTGGTTTGGAGAGTAATAGGAAATGTTTTGAAAATGGTGTTTGGAGAAGGAAATGGCAACCCACTCCAATATTCTTGCCTGGAGAATCCTAGGGACAGGGGAGCCTGGTGGGCTGCTGTATATGGGGTCGCACAGAGTTGGACACAACTGAAGCGACTTAGCGGCAGGAAATGTTTGGAATACAGGTATATATAGTGGTTACTGCTGTAGCAGTCCCTGCCACAGTTGAGGGCTGCCAAAAGGGGTATGTATCTCTCTTCTCCCACCACATTTTAATGTTTTGAGGGACTGGGATGGTGGTTTACCCAAAGGAAGTATCTTTGGGAGGTTTGAAGTCTAAATCTAACAGTACCTTGGAAGGGTATGAATAGCTATAAAGTTATCACATAGCCGGCCATATGTCATCAGTAATTTTACTTGACATCAAAATACTTACACATTTGCATTGCTGATGGAGTTTTTTTGAAAGTTTGCATTTGAAGGATTTTTTTCAAAGAATTGATAAAAATGAACGGGGACTTCAGGAACAGATTAACAAGGAAATTTTTATAATATTTGAGAAAAGGAGATTAAAATGTAAGATGGGTATTTACACTCATATTCTTCACTAGTACACTAGTTAAAATTCTTTTAAAAAATACTTAATATTTCATAAAAGTTATAATTTCAAAGAAACAAAAATCTATTAAGGTTCAGTTTGTGTGTGTGTGTTTTATACATAACCTTCTCAAATGGATTTGTGTTGACTTACAAAAATACCAAGATATGTAAGGACAAAGGAAAAGTTAAGATGAATATATCAGTTAGGATTTTTTGTTTCTGTCTAAATTGAACATAGTCAGCAACCAAAAATGGTGAATTTAATATTTATTACTTAATATTATTGCAAAATGCAACAATGGGGTTAGCTTTAGAAAAAGATTTAACCAGTGGACTCAAATGAGGCAGCCTAAAATTTCAGTTTTTTTGTTATTCTGGTCTGCCTTCTACTTTCTATTTTAGCAGCAGGCTCCATATGAACATCACTACCCATACATTTCCAGATTTCCAGAAAAGGCTGCAGATGTTCTCAAGTATCACAAATGGTAGACTCCATAGGATACTAAGTAAACCACATTTTGTTCTTAAGTATTATAAGTTACAATAAGAAATGTACAGTTATTTCAAGGGCATTATTCTGTGTTGCTGGGGGTTATTAGCTGCCAATCTGCATTTCAGTTAAGACTCCTTTCTGGTAATCAGCTTAAACTCTGTTTACTAAATGCAAGGCTACATTGACATGGTTTTCACAATATCACTGACTTTAAATTCGAAAATTTGATATACATATGCTTATATTCTCCATATTTAAGGTGCCTGTGTTAACTTTTTTTTTTCCCTGACTTGCAGCTGATTCCTTGCCTCACAAGCTGAATCCTTGCCTCACATTATGGGATTGCTAGACAGACTTTCAGGCTTGCTTGGCCTCAAAAAGAAGGAGGTTCATGTTTTGTGCCTTGGGTTGGATAATAGTGGCAAAACAACAATCATTAATAAACTTAAACCTTCAAATGTAAGTATATTTATTAGATACATTATATATTTTCTGCTAAAGAAAGCTAATGGAGGATTATTTTGTCTGTCATTGTAACTTCATTGTCATATTATGAAATCTTATTAAATTACTTATTAGTAAAGTAATAAGTATCAGCCAGCCATAACGTAAAGTATATTTTATGCTGATATGTAGGTAAATCTTGACTATTTAAACTGGAATATTTTCCAAATGCCTTTTCTTCGCAAAAGCTCTTCAAAAATTTGTGGAGTTTATGTTCAGGTAGCATTGTCTTTGTTTTGACTCTCTCTTTACAAGAGGAGCAAAACAAAGGGAAAAGTGGATCATTTTTACAGATTCTATGGATAATTAGCCAGGTTCCCAAGAGTGTTATATGCATATTGGTAGTAGCAAGCAAGATGACTTTAAGTCATGTAAGTCATCAGTACATGAATGTATTATTTAAATATGTGAAATATATGTATAAGCCAGCACATTCACCACACAATGTATGAGTTATGTTGTGCTGTGTGCCCAGTCTTGTCCAACTCTTTGCCAACCCCATGGAGTATAGCCTGACAGACTCCTCTGTCCATGGAATTTTCAAAGCAAGAATACTGGAGTTGGTTGCCATTTCCTACTCCAGGGTTCTTCCCCACCCAAGGATCAAACCTCTTGTACCTCCTGCATTAAAGGCCGATTCTTTACTACTGTACCATGTGGGAAGTATAAGCTACAATTAGGTTCTGCTGTATATAAAGAAAACCCACATTAACAGTGGACTGAAGCTGGAGGCTTCTTTTTCTGTCATCTCAGTGAGTCCAGAAGAACTGTGCCAGGGCTGGTATGGCAGCTGCATGGTCCAGGCATCTTCCATCTTTCCTCTCTGCTATCCTTAGTGCCTGGTTTTCTTCAGGGTCTTCGGAATCTCCACATGGCCATCTTAGTTAACTATCCTCAGTTCAGTTCAGTTGCTCAGTCGTGTCTGACTCTTTGCGACCCCATGTACTGCAGGATGCCAGGCCTCCCTGTCCATCACCAACTCCTGGAGCCAACCCAAACTCATGTCCATTGAGTTGGTGATGCCATCCAACCATCTCATCATCTGTCATCCCCTTTTCCTCCCACCTTCAATCTTTCCCAGCATCAAGGTCTTTTCCAGTGAGTCAGTTCTTCGCATCAGGTGGCCAAAGTATTGGAGTTTCAGCTTCAACATCAGTCCTTCCAGTGAACACTCAGGACTGATCTCCTTTAGGATGGACTGGTTCGATCTCCTTGCAGTCCAAGGGACTCTCAAAATTCTTCTCCAACACAACAGTTCAAAAGTATCAATTCTTCGGCACTCAGCCTTCTTCACAGTCCAACTCTCACATCCATACATGACCACTGGAAAAACCATAGCCTTGACTAGATGGACCTTTGTTGGCAAAATAATGTCTCTGCTTTTTAATATGCTGTCTATATCCTAAGTTGCAGAGATGAGAAAAGAACAAGGCAAAAGAATAAGTCTTCCTGCCAAACAAATCCTCTTTAAAGAGCTTACTCAGAAGCCTCAACTAATGACTCTTTCACCTCACTGGCTACCCTATCTGTAAATGAGGCTGGATTTTTTTTTTTTTTTAAAGCGGGACATATTGCTGCTTCCATTAGTAATAGGGGTCCTGTAAGTACGAAAGAGGGGCTTCCCTGGTGGCTCAGTGGTAAAGAACCCACCTGCCAGTGCAGGAGAAGTGAGTTTGATCCCTGGGTTGTTAAGGTCCTATGGAGAAGGAAATGGCAACCCACTCCAGTATTTTTGCCTAGGAAATCCCATGGACAGAGGAGCCTGGGAGGCTACAGTTCATAGGGTTGCGAAGAGTCGGACATGACTTAGTGACTAAACAACAACAAAGTACGAAAGAATAGAAGAGTGGATAGAGGTAAACAATTAACATTGACAGTTGTAAATACTTTTATCTAGATAAAAAACATTAATCAATGGAAAATGTTGATGAAAAAATATATAGCCTGCATATAAATTGAGCTGCCGCTGCTGCTAAGTCACTTCAGTCATGTCCAACTCTGTGCGACCCCATAGACAGCAGCCTACCATAAATCGAGCAGATGGCTCAAAATTAGGAAACTGGTGCTCTTAATGACTGACAGGCTGGGTAGTAGGAAGCATTGCTCCTAAATATGGTAATTGAAGGTGGACTTCATTGCCTCCAAATAGTGCTTCAGGTTGGGCAGAATGAGAACTCCTACTGTCCCCCACCACCTTTTCCCCAGCAGCTTCATTTTTACTTCTGTTTAGTTTGAGATTGCTCTAATTACAAAAATGCCATCATTTCTTTTCTTGCGGTCATCATTCCCTTCTTCTACATGGGAGAGTTTGCCATGTGAAACAACTAACTACTGGTATATTTTCAGATGGCAGTTAGTTTGAGGCAGCTGGGATAAGAAGTTGAAAATGGAGTGAGAAGGTAATTTAGATGTTTTAAGGGGCTCTCCAATCAAGTTGGAAATCAGCTGAAATAGATGTGCTAAAGTCAGATTTTAAAAAAAAATAGCAGTTTTATTGAAATATTAATTTTGGAGGGCAGGGTTTAGGTCTGGCCAGAGGACTTGCTAACACTCTCTTGAGTTATGATTCATGTCCCAGAATTCAAGCTTTCCTCCTCAGGGAGAGATCCTGCTTATCTAGGTTTACTGCATGGTTAAGAACAGATGAGAATGCATGGTTTCAAGAAGCATGTGGCTCTCAATGAGAGAGAGGCAGAACCAAGAATGTTGTTTCCATTTCACAAACTGAGACATCAAAGAAGTCCTCCCCACCCATGAAGAGGAATAAATTTAGAGAGGAGAGATAGAGTAGCTAGAAGTGTCATTTTAATGGAGTCTTCTGTATATGAAAGCAGGGGAAAGAGATTTCGCCAATAAGGAAAGGAACAGATTAAAAAGTCTGTCTCCTAACTGAGGTGATTGTAATAAATTTCTTTAACAGTCTTTAAGAAGAAGATATAGCAACCTACCTACTTGCTGCTAAGTCACTTCAGTTGTGTCCGACTCTGCAACCCCATAGATGGCAGCCCGCCAGGCTCCCCCGTCCCTGGGATTCTCCAGGCAAGAACACTGGAGTGGGTTGCCATTTCCTTCTCCAATGCATGAAAGTGAAAAGTGAAAGTGAAGTCACTCAGTCGCGATCAACTCTTAGCGACCCCATGGGCTGCAGCCTACCAGGCTCCTCTGTCCATGGGATTTTCCAGGCAAGAGAACTGGAATGGGGTGCCATTTCCTTCTCCCCTACCCACTTGAATGGGCTCCAAATTGAATTTAGAGAACCATACCCAGCTGTGGGTCCATAATTAGTTCCACGGATGGTTTGGCTGTCAGTAGATCTACCTGGGCTAATATTAAGAAACTTAGTGGCTGGTGATGTGCAGCACTTCCGCAGGTTAGCCTAGTAGCATAAGGGAGCAAGATTATAAGGAAGTTCTCCAGGTTAGGTACTATTCTATAGGAGATATTTCCATTTTTTTCTACATCAAGGAAAATCTTCAAAAGAAATTTTTTTGTAAAAGTTGTGTCAGATAAGTACAAAATGATTGAAACCAGAGCCACAGTTAATAGTACCAAAGTATGCCAGCCCCCTGGTGCCTACTGTACTCAGATTGGCAAAAATGACATTCAAAGAACAAAATGGAAATTACATTATCTCTTTCCACCATCCCCAACAGTATAGTGATCTTCTGTCCCAAGACATGGTTATTACCTTAGGAATAATCCTCTTTGATATGGATGGGAACAGCTTTCTTCTCTAAACATTATTGATCATTTGGGACAGCAGGCATCCTGAGCTCAGTCTACCATCTTAAAATATTCTAATATCCCAATTTCAGACTAGTCCTGTGCAAGACCTGCTGACCGTGCCTAACACACTATACTAGTCAGGGAGAGTCCTCAGGAATATCTGGGCATGCAACCAATTACTGAGGCTTTTTAATTAATCTTTTTTTTCCCCAGCATATGCATCTCTCTGCTACCACTGGTGAATTATGGAGCTAGCCTAGACTAACTCCAGGGCTATTTTTAAGGGGATCATCTAATTTCTGATACCACTTTCTGAGCGTTAATCTTTAGGCAACTATCCTGTCTCCTCAGAGCAATTGACCTCTACCTTCTGAGAGCATTTTAAGTTGTTTTACTTAAAAAAAAATAAATAAATAAAAAACAACTTCGTGATTATAGCCAAGAGGACACTTGAAATGGGACTTCTTAAAGCCCTAAAACCTGTCACCCAGGCACAGATAAAACACTTGCTTCCTCCCTACCTTTGAACCCAAGAACAGTCTCTTGTGAGCTTATATCCACTATGAGAAATATTATTTTTAATGATTTAAGGTGAGTAATAGAAATAAAAAAGCAGAGACATTACTTTGCCAACAAAGGTCCATCTAGTCAAGGCTATGGTTTTTCCAGTAGTCACGTATGGATGTGAGAGTTGGACCATAAAGAAAGTATAGCACCAAAGAATTGATGCTTTTGAACTGTGGTGTTGAAGAAGACTCTTGAGAGTCCCTTGGATTGCAAGGAGATCCAACCAGTCCATCCTAAAGGAGATCAGTCCTGAGTGTTCATTGGAAGGATTGATGCTGAAGCTGAAACTCCAATACTTTGGCCACATCATGCAAAGAACTAACTCATTGGAAAAGACCCTGATGCTGGGAAAGATCGAAGGCAGGAGGAGAAGGGGACGACAGAGGATGAGATGGCTGGATGGCATCACCGACTCAATGGACATGAGTTTGGGTAAACTCTGGGAGTTGGTGATGGACAGGGAGACCTGGCGTGCTGCAGTCCATGGGGTCGCAAAGAGTCGGACGCTAGTGAGTGAATGAACTGAACTGAACTGAATAGACATCTATGATCCTCTATTAGGAAATGTCTTGAAAGAAATTACAAGTCTCATTTTATAGTAAAATAGTCTCTTATATGTTTTTTGCAGAGGGATAAAGTCAGTTTCTAGATAACTAGATACTTCCTGAGCCCAAACTAGTTTTTAATATTAAGCTCTCTTAATGTTCATTTGTTGTTAATATGTTAAGGTTGCTGATCCTTTCTAAACTGATAAGGAGAGAAAAGAGGTAATTTTAACCTGATAACTTTTCAAGAATCTGGTCTTAGTGTCAAACTAAGAGATGTGCTCTATTAATACCTTTCTTCTAAAATTTTTTTGCCCCATTCCCCAGCATAAATGCTCTCATTCTATCATATTATCCAGTTTTGTATTCTTAACATTTAAAACAATCTGAAATTGCTTCACATATTCAGTTGATAAGTTGTTTATTAAATTTTTCTTCATCATAAAATTAAATTCATAAGAGCATAAATCTTACATTGTTCAATAATATTGTTTTAGTCGCTAAGGCACGTCTAACTCTTTGCAGCCCTATGGACTGTAGACTGCCAGGCTCCTCTCCGTGGGATTACCCAAATACCTAGAATATTTCTTAGTAGTTAAATGTAATTTTATACAAATGGACTGATGGGTGATTTTTTAATTTTCAGTTTTGGGCAGGGAATGATTACTGATTGTACCAAGGATATCATTTTCAACAGATTTAGTAAAACTTACCAAATAGGGTCTCTCTTGGAAACCTTGTTCTAGTCTTAATGATATTGGCCTATTAATGGATTGTCTCAGATGGCGTAATCCACTTAGGTAATAATTCCTGTGCTCTTTCCTTGGTTTGTAAGCATCCCCTGTCCAATTTAGAAAATCATCAAATGTATTTGTTCCTGAATAAAGCAGAGGGAAATTAATCAGTGAAGACTATTTCAGAATTCTTTAGAGGAAAATGAATCACACTTGAATCTGAAAGTACCAGCTCACATATCTTGTCCTGTCCTAATTAATTAGTGTAGTTTTTTCTTTCTAATTATCTTCAACTAGAACTTTAGAAGTGAAGAAAAGAAAGTTGATTAATTTTATCCCTGTTAAAACAGCAAATTAAAGGGTAGCTTCTCTGGAAACAAAAGAGTTTGTGAAGAAACTGGGTGGTTATAGACAGGCTAGCCAATTTCTAATTACAGTTCAGTGATTAGAATTATAGTTCAAGGCTACTCATTTGAGCTATATTTTCTGAGATTTCTTTAAACGTTCAACTAACTTTTTGTTATTGTTGTTTTTTCCTAATAGCAATAGCTGATGGTTTTATCACATTGGCACATGAAAATTCATAAAATCAAAACAGTATTGTATTTTAGGACAACAAAAATTAGGAAACTCTTTATTCCAAAGTTTGTTGTACAGTGAAGGACCCATAAGATATGAGGTAAGAATCTGAGTAACAGGAAATAAATTCTGTCTAACATAAAGAGATAGATTTTTGGAAGAATACTAGGCAGCTCACAGAATAGAAGGGAAAGCTGAGTAAACAAATTCCAGAAAGCCAAAATCAGGGCAGCTCTGGGAAGTCTTTTCACTAGCACATTACTGTTAAGGTGACCAAGCTCCAGGGACCTTTCACCTCATGTCTTTCCATTTGAATTTTAAATTTTCATGATTAAACTACCAAAGTGAACATAATGGTGTGAGGCAGCAATTTTCCCTCTACTCCTCCTCTTTTTACATAAAAGCAACGTGATGAATTCAAAAGGGAGTTTTTTTTTTAGGTTACACTTTTGGCAGTATGAAGAAGACTGGGGTATGAAACTGAAATCAGTGAGAGAGTAATTCTTAATGATAACAACCATTTGTTGAGTGTTTACTATGGACCAGACACGGGTATTTTGCATCAGTTAGCTTACTTAATTCTCATGAAAACATTAAGAGTTAAGGGTAGTAATGATGTATTTTACATTTAAGAAAACTCAGGCTTAAAGAAGTTAATTGTTTAGATGGTATATGAGTTAGGAATAATCAGGAGCTGTTGTAGTAATTTGAAGCAAGAAATGATGAGGACCTAAGCTAAGTTAGTGAGCCAGAATCAATAAAGCTTAGAGAATTGTTGTATAGGGGATGTAAAAAAAAGGAAAGAGTCAAGAATAACTCGTAGGCATCTGGGTCAGAAAGTGAATGGACTTCTATTCAAAAGGAGAAAGTCTTGATGGTACAATTAAGTTAACTTAATTGACAAGTTAACTTATCAATTTAAGGTCTTTTACTTGTCGGTGGATCATGTCAGCAGGTCTCCCATTATACTCTTGCCCTCTTGCAATCTCTTTTCCACTCAATCTCCACCATGGCCCCACCTCTCTCACTTGGTTACATACAGTCTTTCCCTTAATAAATATATTTTAGACATACCGGCCTTCAACTTTTCCTGAGTGGTGAGTTCCTCCCCCTTGCAGTCACTGCTCTGGCTATTTCCTTTGACTGGTTTGTTCTTTGCCCAGATCTTGTCATAGCTTTTTTCCTTCTTAACATTTACTGGGTGAGATGTCACCTCTCTCAGACAGGCTGCTAAACTAACCCTCCTCCACCCCATTGCCTCCCACCCTCAATCACCTTTCATTGCACTTAGCACTGTTCACAATTGGTATCTTAGTTGTTTATTGCTGTTTACCTTCTCTAGATTATAAATTCCATGAAAGCAGAGACCATATATATTCACCATCTAGACATGAAGACAATCCTCTGTAGCATGCATCCTGCTTGCTAAGTCGTTTCAGTCGTGTCTGACTCTCTGCAACCCCATGGACAGTATCCTGCCGTGCTTCTCTCTCCATGGGATTCTCCAGGCAAGAATACTGGAGTGGGTTGCCATGCCTTCCTCCAGGGGATCCTCCCAACTCAGGGATCGAACCCACCTCTCTTAAGTCTCCTACATTGGCAGACGGGTTCTTTACCAGTAGTGCCACCTGGGAAGCCCCTGTGTAGCATTTGCAAACTCAGTAAGTATGGAAGATTAGGAAGTCCTATATGTGAGCTAAAAGAGACTTGTGAAACTATTTTAAGTTGGTGGTAACTTTCAGCAAGCCTCACAATGAATTAAGACAACACATTATGCAGATTTATAATTAGTAAACCTTAAACTTCTATAAAGAATTCATACACAATGATGTCCTTGCGAAAATTATGATTTTGTTTAATCCTTTCATGTTCTTAGTGGCAGATTTTAGAAATGGAAAAACTGGGTACTTTTCTTTTAACCTGAGGAAAAATGCATTTTCGGTAATTGCAAATTTCTAAACTTTGTCTCTTTTCTTAAAGGCTCAGTCTCAAGATATAGTTCCAACAATAGGATTCAGCATACAGAAATTCAAATCATCTAGGTAATTCATTTTATTAAATTTGTGGTTAAGAAATTGTGGGTGAAAAATGGTATTAGATCTATCTAGTTATTCCTGCTACTCTTAGAAAAAGGAATCTGTTGTTTTAGAAGCCCACCGATGTTAAAATATTTGTACTACTATCTCTGGATTATTCTTCAGATAAACTCTTTAAAAAAAATTTTTTTAATATAAATTTATTTATTTTAATTGGAGGCTAATTACTTTACAATATTGTATTGGTTTTGCCATACATTGACATGAATCCGCCACGGGTGTACATGTGTTTCCCATCCTGAACCCCCCTCCCTCCTCCCTCCCCATCCCATCCCTCTGGGTCATCCCAGTGCACCAGCCCCAAGCTTCCTGTATCATGCATCGAACCTGGGCTGGAGATTCGTTTCATATATGATAATGTACATGTTTCAGTGCCATTCTCCCAAATCATCCCACCCTTGCCCTCTCCCACAGAGTCCAAAAGACTGTTCTATACATCTGTGTCTCTTTTGCTGTCTCACATACAGGGTTCTCGTTCAGTTCAGTCGCTCAGTTGTGTCCAACTATTTGCGACTCCATGAATTGCAGCACGCCAGGCCTCCCTGTCTATCACCGTCTCCCAGAGTTCACCCAAACTCATGTCCATCGAGTTGGTGATGCCATCCAGCCATCTCATCCTCTGTCATCCCCTTCTCCTCCTGCCCCCAATCCCTCCCAGCATCAGAGTCTTTTCCAATGAGTCAACTCTTCACATGAGGTGGCCAAAGTATTGGAGTTTCATCTTTTCCATATATATGCGTTATACCATATTGGTGTTTTTCTTTCTGACTTACTTCACTCTGTATAATAGGTTCCAGTTTCATCCACCTCATTAGAACTGATTCAAATGTATTCTTCTTAATGGCTGAGTAATACTCCAATGTGTATATGTACCACAGCTTTCTTATCCATTTGTCTGCTAATGGACATCTAGGTTGCTTCCATGTTCTGACTATTATAATTTCACTAGCAAAGAAAAATGTATTTTTATATGTTACTATTATAAAATCATATTTATATTAAAAAATGTATTCTGTGGCACTTGAAAGCTGGCCCAAGTTGAATACTGTATACTCAAGAGTGGTTTCTTTGATTGATAATAATTTAAAGTTTTAGTAGCTTATAATGTAATAATTTTTTTTTGTTGTTTTTGTTTGTTTTGTTTTCTAGTTTGTCTTTTACAGTGTTTGACATGTCAGGTCAAGGAAGATACAGAAATCTCTGGGAACACTATTATAAGTAAGTATGTTTGCAAATGTTGGTTAACTAGATGGTTATATTTTAACAACAAGTAGTGATTAGAACGGAGAAGGCAATGGCAACCCACTCCAGTACTCTTGCCTGGAAAATCCCATGGATGGAGGGGCCTGGTGGGCTACAGTCCATGGAGTCGCTAGGAGTCGGACACGACTGAGCGACTTCACTTTCACTTTTCACTTTCATGCATTGGAGAAAGAAATGGTAACCCACTCCAGTGTTCTTGCCTGGAGAATCCCAGGGACGGGGGAGCCTGGTGGGCTGCCGTCTATGGGGTCGCACAGAGTCAGACACGACTGTAGCGACTTAGCAGTAGCAGCAGCAGCAGTGATTAGAAATCCAAATGATTTCGTGGGCTAGGTTGCAATGTTTATTTTTATGTAATTTAAGTATACATCCTAAGTTTTTAAAAAATATATAATCATACTTGACATTATTTGTCAAATGGTTCAGATTCTTCATAACCTTGGGCCTTGCATGTTCTGTTGTCTCTGTTTTTAATATCCTGTTCTACTCTACTTCTCTGCAGCTTAAGGTTGATATATTCATTCTTTAAGGACTAGCTCAGAAGTTGCCTCCTCTGTGGAGATTCCATTTATTGTGGAGATGCCCAATTATTCTGGCCCCAATGTTGGCACAGTACTTAACCATTCATTTTTCTCTAATCTTATAACCATATAATCAAGGGGGTTGGATTTTTTTCTTATTCATATTATTTCTTCAAGATCAAGTATGATTCTGGGCACACAGATCAGTAAATAATTACTGAATAAATTTAGTTAAAATAGCAGCACCAACAGTTGATCCATTTGTTCAACAAGCAGTTCTAAACAAGATGTTTTGCTGCATGTGCAAATCAGGTGCTCACCAGTTACTTCAGATTAACAGCTATCAAGTTGCTAGGATCTAAATATGCTATGTTTGTGGTATCCTGCATTAAATTCTCTCAGGGAAATGTGAGGTATTTTTGTTTTTAAGGCAACTTGAGTTTTCAGTATAGGGTTTTTTAAATTCCTCTTCCAATTATTTGGTAAACAACTTTATTTTTTAATGTATTTAATACTTAAAAAAATTTTTATTACAGAAAATGTAATACTACATAAAAAATAGTATTTAAAGGAAATTTTTTTTCCGATTTTAACATTCTTTTTCTTTAAAATCTTTTTGGAAGAAGTTAATGAATTCAGGAATATTTTAGACACACTGTAGGTGGAATGCTGAATATGATTACTGTTCAGAAATCTGTAGTAATAGTAAATTTCCTGTAGCTATATTTTTCTGATTGTGAAAGAACAAGTGCGTTTTAATCTATTAGACTGAAAAAAGGTTAAAAAGATTAATTAAGTCTACTGTTGGCAAAACAAGCTACTCTTACAGATAATGTAACATCTTTTTTAGGGTAATTTTTCAATATCTGTTAAAATGAAAAATGTTCATACCCTCCAGCCATAATTTTTGCTTTCAGAAAAGTACAGATGACTGGGACTGCTGGGCAAACATATACATGAAAGAATGTGTGTTGAGAATTATTTATACTGATATTTTTGTCATATCTTAGTTATATAAAGAAAATTATTCTTAATAAAAATGTATGCTTAATATATATTGAGAGAGAAGAAAATTCTTAGTGTAATATGTACTGCATCATTAATAGCATTTGGGTACTAATGAGATTATAAAGGAAGTTTATTTTGTCATTTATTTGATTCTGTAATGTTAACTATTGTATAGCTTTTGCATATTTCTCTTTGAAAAAAAAAAGTAATAAAGCCTAAGATATAAAGAGTGCATATTGGGAAAGGAGTAAATGTTTAGAAAATATATCTTTTAAGTATGTTTCTTCTGTTTTGAAATAACATTTAACATAACTGAGAAAGGAGCCTTCTAAAGCATGCACCATGTGCTGTATAGTTTTCATTTAACATTCTCTGATAAGTCAGGAAAACATAAAAAGAATGTAACTCTCATGGCAACCTAATATTTTCTTATATTCCTTCCTGTGCCAAAATTTGCTTAATCATTTCTCTGTTTTTGGACATAAAGATTGTTCTCAGTTTTGGAAGATTATAAACAATTCTTCAGTTAACATATTACTGTATAAATCTTTGTCATACTTCATGTTTCCTTAGTATAAATTTCAGAAATGAAATTACTGGCTCAAAGTGACTGAATGTTTTTAAAGCTCTTGATATATATTTCCAATTGTATCAGTTTCTATATCCACTGGTAATATGTGACTATAATAAAACGCATTCATCTTTTTAAATGATAGCAGACAATGGTATTAAAAAGTTGTTTTATTTTTTATATGCATGTGAGTACTAATGACATTGAACTTTAAAAATCTTGATTTATGACTGGAATAAGTGAGTCACAAAAAATATATAAATGTCTAATAAATATATAAAAATATATTGAACTTAACAAGAAATTAATAAAATGCAAAGTAAAATAATATGGTGTTAGGATGGTAAAAAATTGAAAAGAATAAGAGCCATGCTGGCCAGGGAGTGGAAAAAGTGCTGATAGTATTATAAAATTGATATAGCATTTCTAATTTGTCAGTGTTTATCTAAAACTTTATGTATGTATTCCTAGGCATTCTGTTCCTAAAGTGTCAAGAAATTTTTTAAATGTATTTGGGAGGATGTTTATCCCAAAGTTTTTCATAGTAATGAAAATTGGAAGTATTCTATGAAGCCCAACAATAGAAGTTTGATACAATATTTAATGACATACTCATTATATTTTACAGTATAATGAAAGATGTCATTGAAAGACGTCTTTCAAAAAAAACTTTATTGAAAGCTTCTTTATGCTTTAATGCTTCATATAAAAGTAGTTCAAACTATACTATAAAAAAGATCAAGGAAGTGTACATATATATCAGAAAGGCAGAATAAAACAGCAAGGTTCCATTTAAATACAGTTGTAGATATTCATATATGAATATTCTTGCTTGGAAAATTCCATGTACAGAGGAGCCTGGCAAGCTGCTTGCTGTCCATGGCGTTGCAAAGAGTTGGACAGGACTGAGTGCACGTGCGTACACACATGTACAAAGAAAATGCTGAAAATGATTTATTTCCAAATATTAATGATTGTGCCTGTGTAATAGGATTATGTTTTTACCTTTTTAAAAAACAACTTAATTTATGACCATGCTGAGTTCGTTGATGCACACAGGCTTTGTGTAGTTGCAGTGATTGGGGGCTATTTCCCAGTTGTAGTATGTAGGCTTCTCATTGTGGTGGCCTCTCTTGTTGCAGAGCATGGGCTCTAGGTTTCAGAAGTTGAATCACTTTGGCTCAGTAGTTGTGATTCACAGGCTCTAGAGTGTGGGTTCAGTAATTGTAGCGCATGGGCTTAGTTACTCTGCATAATGTGGGATCTTCCTGTATCCGGGCATTGAACCCATGTCTCCTGCATTGGCAGGTGGATTCTTAACCACCAGGAAAGCCCAACTTGTTATTTTTTTAAATTATGAAATGAGTCATTAAATTTACCACATTATGACCCAAATGAATAAAAATTACTTTACACGAAATGTGACTTATTTGGTTAATATATTAACCAAAATATGGCAGTATAAATTACTCATATAAACTAATAAGGAACAGCACCAACGCCTGTAATGATAAATCATCATAGGACATGAAGACATAATAAATGGTTTAAGATATGCAAATGAATAGTTAACGTAAAAAAAGGTTGTTTATCATTAATTTTTCTCATTCTTTGTATTACACAGAGAAGGACAAGCCATTATTTTTGTCATTGATAGTAGTGATAAATTAAGAATGGTTGTGGCCAAAGAAGAACTTCGTACTCTTCTGAATCATCCAGGTACATGTGTGTGTCTTTCAGTCTGTAATGTCTGTGCTTTGGGGTCATGTATGATGTTTTGTTCTTTGATGTCAGCAAAATATGTTGTTTACACTGTATCAGTTCAGTTCAGTTGCTCAGTCGTGTCCGACTCTACGACCTCATGAATCACAGCACGCCAGGCCTCCCTGTCCATCACCAATTCCCGGAGTTCACTCAAACTCATGTCCATCAAGTCAGTGATGCCATCCAGCCATCTCATCCTCTGTTGTCCCCTTCTCCTCCTGCCCCCAATCCCTCCCAGCATCAGAGTCTTTTCAATGAGTCAGCTCTTCACATGAGGTGGCCAAAGTACTGGAGTTTCAGCTTCAACAAAATTCCTTCCAAAGAACACCCAGGACTGTTCTCCTTTAGAATGGACTAGTTGGATCTCCTTGCAGTCCAAGGGACTCTCAAGAGTCTTCTCCAACACCACAGTTCAAAAGCATCAATTCTTCAGCACTCAGCTTTCTTCACAGTCCAACTCTCACATCCATACTTGACCACTGAAAAAACCATAGCTTTGACTAGACAGACCTTTGTTAGCAAAGTAATGTCTCTGCTTTTGAATATGCTATCTAGGTTGGTCATAACTTGCCTTCCAAGGAGTAAGTGTCTTTTAATTTCATGGCTGCAGTCACCATCTGCAGTGATTTTGGAGCCCCCAAAAATAAAGTCTGACACTGTTTCCACTGTTTCCCCATCTATTTTCCATGAAGTGATGGGACCAGATGCCATGATCTTTGTTTTCTGAATGTTGAGCTTTAAGCCAACTTTTTCACTCTCCACTTTCACTTTCATCAGGAGGCTTTGTAGTTCCTCTTCACTTTCTGCCATAAGGGTGGTGTCATCTGCATATCTGAGGTTATTGATATTTCTCCCAGCAATCTTGATTCCAGCTTGTGCTTCTTCCAGCCCAGTGTTTCTCATGATGCACTCTGCATATAAGTTAAATAAACAGGGTGACATTATACAGCCTTGACGTACTCCTTTTCCTATTTGAAACCAGTCTGTTGTCCCATGTCCAGTTCTAAGTGTTGCTTCCTGACCTACATATAGGTTTCTCAAGGGGCAGGTCAGGTGGTCTGGTATTCCCATCTCTTTCAGAATTTTCCACAGTTTATTGTGATCCACACAATCAAAGGCTTTGGCATAGTCAGTAAAGCAGAAATAGATGTTTTTCTGGAACTCTCTTGCTTTTTCGATGATCCAGCAGATGTTGGCAATTTGATCTCTGGTTCCTCTGCCTTTTCTAAAACCAGCTTGAACATCTGGAAGTTCATGGTTCACGTATTGCTGAAGCCTGGCTTGGAGAATTTTGAGCATTACTTTACTAGTGTGTGAGATGAGTGCAGTTGTGCGGTAGTTTGAGCATTCTTTGGTATTGCCTTTCTTTGGGATTAAAATGAAAACTGACCTTTCCAGTCCCATGGGCACTGCTGAGTTTTCCAAATTTGCTGGCATATTGAGTGCAGCACTTTCACAGCATCATCTTTCAGGATTTGAAATAGCTCAACTGGAATTCCATCACCTCCACTATCTTTGTTCATAGTGATGCTTTCTAAGGCCCACTTGACTTCACATTCCAGGATGTCTGGCTGTAGGTGAGTGATCACTCCATCATGATTATCTTGGTCGTGAAGATCTTTTTTGTACAGTTCTTCTGTGTATTCTTGCCACCTCTTCTTAATTATCTTCTGCTTCTGTTAGTCCCATACCATTTCTGTCCTTATCGAGCCCATAGTATACAGTTCTGTAATTTTGACAAATGCATATATTCATTTAACTGTTCTTGTCTCTACACTCCCAGACGAAAAACAGAACATTTTCATCACCCTGTAAGTTCTTTCATGCCCCTTTCCAATCAGCACCCCTACAAGGGGCCGGAAGAGCTACTAATCTGATTTCAATCTCCAAAATTTTGCCTTTTTTTGCAATTTCATATAAATGGTGGGGAAAGGTACATACATTTTTGTGCCTAGGTTTTTATATTCAATGTAATGTTTTGGGGAATCGCCCATGTTGATGTATGTATCACTTGTGTACTCCTTTTATTTGCTTTGTAAGATTTTATTATATGACTAACACAGTTTGTTTATCCAGTGTTTAGTAATTGATACCTAAACTGTTCCTAGTTTAGGGCAATTATGAATAAAGTTGGTGTGAACATTTTTTGAAATATAATTGACATATAATTTTATATCAGTTTCAGGTATTCAACATAGTGATTTGATATTTGTATATACAGTTAGCCTTTGAACAACTGGGATTTGAACTGCACAGGTCTACTTACGTGTGTTTTTTTTTTTTTCAAATAATGCCACAGTAGTAGTACTGCTGTTGCTGCTGCTGCTAAGTCGCTTCAGTCATGTCCAGCTCTGTGCGACCCCACAGATGGCAGCCCACCAGGCTCTGCCGTCCCTGGGGTTCTCCAGGCAGGAACACTGGAGTGGGTTGCGATTTCCTTCTCCAATGCATGAAAGTGAAAAGTGAAAATGAAGTTGCTCAGTCGTGTCCGACTCTTAGCAATCCCATGGACTGCAGCCCACCAGGCTCCTCCGTCCATGGGATTTTCCAGGCAAGAGTACTGGAGTGGGGTGCCATCGCCTTCTCCGACAGTAGTACTATATGATCCAAAGTTGACTGAATCTACAAATGTGAAACCGCAGATACAGAGGGCCAGCCATGAAGTTAGTCACAGATTTTTGAATGTGCAGAGGTCAGAAATCCACCCCCACATTTTGCAAAGGTCAACTGTACTGTAAAATGATCACCACAAGTCTAGTTAACATCCATCAGGACACATAGAAAAATTTTTTTTTCATGTGATGAGAACTTTTAAGATATATTCTTATCAACCTTCAAATACCCAATACAGTATTACTAACTGTAGTCACCATGGTGTACATTACATCTCATAAATTATTTCATTACTGAAAGTTTGAACTTTTTGACCCCTTTCATCCATTTCAAGCTGTCTCCACTCCAGCAACAACCAATTTCTTCTCTGCATCCATTAGTTTGTTTTCTGTAGATTTTTTTTGTCTTCTTTAGCTTTCACATGTGAGATCATATGGTATTTGTCTTTTTCTGACTTATTTCACTTAGCATAATGGATTTCATTTTGTCATTTTCTATCTTGTAATGGCCTCTCTTGATTTTGTATTAGGGCTTTAGAGACCTCATAAAATGACTTGAAGAGCAGTTACTCCTCTTTTTATTATTTTTTTTTTATGTTTTGGATTTGTTAAGAATTGGTATTATTTCTTAAGCATTAAATAAAATCTAATGAAGCCATCTGGTTCAGGATTTTGTGTGTATGTTGGAAGCATGAACTATAAATTCAGTTTCTTTAAATGAGGTAGGGCTATTAAAGTTCTGTATTTGTTCTTGGGTCACTTCTAGTAATATATAACCAAATCTGTTAATTTGTTAATTTATATAAGTTGTGAAATTTATTGGCATAAAATTGTATCATCCTCTCATTATCCTTTTAATGTCTTTAAGACCTGTATGATATACATATCTTCTTTCGTTTCTAATACTGGTAATTTATGTTTCCTCCCTTTTTTATTGCTCCATCTTTTAGAGAGTTTATATGGTTTTACTAATTTTCCTAGAAAAACTTTTAACTTTGGTAGTTTCCTCTGCGGATGTGTCTTTTTCAGATTCCATTAATTTCTGCTCTTTTTTTATTACAAATTTTTGTTTTTATTTTGAACTTCCTGTATTTAAATTGAATTTCATTTTCTCTTTATCTTTTTCAGATCGAAGTAGAAATTGTTGATTTTATATATTTATTTTTTATAAAGCATTTTATATCTAGCTTTTATAATAAAAGCATTTAAAGCAATACATATTTCCTGAGGATTTAACTATCTCACAAATTCTGATATATTTCTTTATTATTTGTCTCAAAGTATTTTCTAACTTACCTTGTACGTTGGTCTTTGATGGTTGGATTATTTAGTAGTGTATTATTTAATTTCCCAAATATTTGGAATTTTCTAGGTGTCTTTTTGTTATTGATTTCTAATTTAATTCTATTTGATCAAATAACCTATTTCAAAGATTTTCATTCTTAGAAATATATGGCCTAACACATATGGTTGAGCATGGTGAATGTTCCATCTGCAATTCCATAGAATGTGTATCTTGCTGTACTTGGGTGAAGAATTCTGTAAATATCAGTTGATAGTGTTATTCACATCTTCCATATCCTTTATTGTGGTAGAGTTGATGTACAGTATCGTATAAGTTTCGCATGTACAAAATAATGATCCACAGTTTTTTAAGTTGTGTCCATTTATACTAAATACAAAATATTGCCTGTATTCCCTGTGTTATACAATATATTCTTGTAGCTTATTTATTTTATACATAGTAGTTTGTTCCTCTTAATCCTCTACCCCTAACTTCTCTTCCACCCTTCCCTCTCCCAAGTGGTAACCACTAGTTTACTACCTATGTCTGTGAGTCTGTTTCTTTTTTTGTTAACATTCAAAAGCTCGTTGTATTTTTTTAGATTTTAATTATAAGTGATGTCATACACTGCTGAGTTTTCCAAATTTGCTGGCATATTGAGTGCAGCACTTTCACAGCATCATCTTTCAGGATTTGGAATAGCTCAACTGGAATTCCATCACATCCACTAGCTTTGTTCATAGTGATGCTTTCTAAGGCCCACTTGATTTCACATTCCAGGATGTCTGGCTCTAGGTCAGTGATCACACCATCGTGATTATCTGGGTCGTGAAGATCTTTTTTGTACAGTTCTTCTGTGTATTCTTGCCATCTCTTCTTAATATCTTCTGCTTCTGTTAGGTCCATCCCATTTCTGTCCTTTATCGAGCCCATCTTTGCATGAAATGTTCCTTTGGTATCTCTGATTTTCTTGCAGAGATCCCTAGTCTTTTCCATTCTGTTGTTTTCCTCTATTTCTTTGCATTGATCGCTGAAGAAGGCTTTCTTATCTCTTCTTGCTATTCTTTGGAACTCTGCATTCAGATGTTTATATCTTTCCTTTTCTCCTTTGCTTTTCGCTTCTCTTCTTTTCACAGCTATTTGTAAGGCCTCCCCAGACAGCCATTTTGCTTTTTTGCATTTCTTTTCCTTGGGAATGGTCTTGATCCCTGTCTCCTGTACAATGTCACGAAACTCATTCCATAGTTCATCAGGCACTCTGTCTATCGGATCTAGGCCCTTAAATCTATTTCTCACTTCCACTGTATAATCATAAGGGATTTGATTTAGGTCATACCTGAATGGTCTAGTAGTTTTCCCTAGTTTCTTCAATTTAAGTCTGAATTTGGCAATAAGGAGTTCATGGTCTGAGCCACAGTCAGCTCCTGGTCTTGTTTTTGCTGACTGTATAGAGCTTCTCCATCTTTGGCTGCAAAGAATATAATCAGTCTGATTTTGGTGTTGACCATCTGGTGATGTCCATGTATAGAGTCTTCTCTTGTGTTGTTGGAAGAGGGTGTTTGTTATGACCAGTGCATTTTCTTGGCAAAACTCGATTATTCTTTGCCCTGCTTCATTCCGTATTCCAAGGCCAAATTTGCCTGTTACTCCAGGTGTTTCTTGACTTCCTACTTTTGCATTCCAGTCCCCTATAATGAAAAGGACATCTTTTTTGGGTGTTAGTTTTAAAAGGTCTTGTAGGTCTTCATAGAAGCGTTCAACTTCAGCTTCTTCAGCATTACTGGTTGGGGCATAGGCTTGGATTACTGTGGTATTGAATGGTTTGCCTTGGAAACGAACAGAGATCATTCTGTCATTTTTGAGATTGCATCCAAGTACTGCATTTCGGACTCTTTTGTTGACCATGATGGCCACTCCATTTCTTCTGAGGGATTCCTGCCCGCAGTAGTAGATATAATGGTCATCTGAGTTAAATTCACCCATTCCAGTCCATTTCAGTTCGCTGATTCCTAAAATGTCGACATTCACTCTTGCCATCTCTTGTTTGACCACTTCGAATTTGCCTTGATTCATGGACCTAACATTCCAGGTTCCTATGCAATATTGCTCTTTACAGCATCGGACCTTGCTTCTATCACCAGTCACATCCACAGCTGGGTATTCTTTTTGCTTTGGCTCCATCCCTTCATTCTTTCTGGAGTTATTTCTCCACTGATCTCCAGTAGCATATTGGGCACCTACTGACCTGGGGAGTTTCTCTTTCAGTATCCTATCATTATGCCTTTTCATACTGTTCATGGGGTTCTCAAGGCAAGAATACTGAAGTGGTTTGCCATTCCCTTCTCCAGTGGACCACATTCTGTCAGATCTCTCCACCATGACCCGCCCGTCTTGGGTTGCCCCATGGGCATGGCTTAGTTTCATTGAGTTAGACAAGGCTGTGGTCCTAGTGTGATTAGATTGACTAGTTTTCTGTGAGTATGGTTTCAGTGTGTTTGCCCTCTGATGCCCTCTTGCAACACCTACCATCTTACTTGGGTTTCTCTTACCTTGGGCGTGGGGTATCTCTTCATGGCTGCTCCAGCAAAGCGCAGCCATTGCTCCTTACCTTGGAGGAGGGGTATGTCCTCACCGCCGCCCTTCCTGACCTTCAACGTGGGATAGCTCCCATAGGCCTTCCTGTGCCCACGCAGAAAACTCAGCAGTGGCCACAGGACTGGAAAAGGTCAGTTTTCATTCCAATCCCAAAGAAAGGCAATGCCAAAGAATGCTCAAACTACCACACAATTGCACTCATCTCACACGCTAGTAAAGTAAAGCTCAAAATTCTCCAAGCCACGCTTCAGCAATATGTGAACCGTGAATTTCCCGATGTTCAAGGTGGTTTTAGAAAAGGCAGAGGAACCAGAGATCAAATTGCCAGCATCCGCTGAATCATGGAAAAAGCAAGAGAGTTCCAGAAAAACATCTATTTCTGCTTTATTGACTATGCCAAAGCCATTGACTGTGTGGATCACAATAAACTGTGGAAAATTCTGAAAGAGCTGGGAATACCAGACCACCTAATCTGCCTCTTGAGAAATTTGTATGCAGGTCAGGAAGCAACAGTTAGAACTGGACATGGAACAACAGACTGGTTCCAAATAGGAAAAGGAGTTCGTCAAGGCTGTATATTGTCACCCTGTTTATTTAACTTATATGCAGAGTACATCATGAGAAACGCTGGACTGGAAGAAGCACAAGCTGGAATCAAGATTGCTGGGAGAAATATCAATAACCTCAGATATGCAGATGACACCACCCTTATGGCAGAAAGTGAAGAGGAACTAAAAAGCCTCTTGATGAAAGTGAAAGTGGAGAGTGAAAAAGTTGGCTTAAAACTCAACATTCAGAAAACAAAGATCACAGCATCTGGTCCCATCTCTTCATGGGAAATAGATGGGGAAACAGTGGAAACAGTGTCAGACTTTATTTTTCTGGGCTCCAAAATCACTACAGATGGTTACTGCAGCCATGAAATTAAAAGACGCTTACTCCTTGGAAGGAAAGTTATGACCAACCTAGATAGCATATTCAAAAGCAGAGACATTACTTTGCCAACAAAAGTCCGTCTAGTCAAGGCTATGGTTTTTCCTGTGGTCATGTATGGATGTGAGAGTTGGACTGTGAAGAAGGCTGAGCACCGAAGAATTGATGCTTTTGAACTGTGGTGTTGGAGAAGACTCCTGAGAGTCCCTTGGACTGCAAGGAGATCCAACCAGTCCATTCTAAAGGAGATCAGCCCTGGGATTTCTTTGGAGGGAATGATGCTGAAGCTGAAACTCCAGTACTTTGGCCACCTCATGCAAAGAGTTGACTCATTGGAAAAGACTCTGATGCTGGGAGGGATGGGGGCAAGAGGAGAAGGGGACGACAGAGGATGAGATGGCTGGATGGCATCACTGACTCGATGGACATGAGTTTCAGTGAACTCTGGGAGTTGGTGATGGACAGGGAGTCCTGGTGTGCTGTGATTCATGGGGTTGCAAAGAGTCGGACATGACTGAGCTACTGATCTGATTTGATCTGATGTCATACAATATTTGTCTTTCTCTGTATGGCTTATTTTATCCAGCATACCACCCTCCAAGTCCATCTATGTTGTTACAAATGGTAATATTTAATTCTTTTTTATGAATGAGTAGTATACCATTGTATGTATGTACCACATCTTTATCCATTCATCTGCTAAGTACACTTAAGTTGCTTTTATTTATTTTTTTTAGGTTGCTTTTATATCTTAGCAATTTTAAATAATGCTGCTGTGAACATTAGGATGCTTATATCATTTCAAATTATTATTTTTTTATTTTATAAATACCTAACAGTAAAATTGCTGACTCACATGGTAGTTATATTTTTAGTTTTCTGCTGCTGCTGCTGCTAAGATGCTTCAGTCATGTCCGACTCTGTGCGACCCCATAGACGGGGGCCCACCAGGCTCCCTCGTCCCTGGGATTCTCCAGGCAAGAACACTGGAGTGGGTTGCCATTTCCTTCTCCAATGCATGGAAGTGAAAAGTGAAAGTGAAGTTGCTCAGTCGTGTCTTGACTGTTAGCGACCCCATGGACTGCAGCCTACCAGGCTCCTCTGTCCATGGGATTTTCAAGGCAAGAGTACTGGAGTGGGTTGCCATTGCCTTCTCCAGAAACCTCAATTCTGTTTTCCATAGTAGCTGCACCAATTTCCATTCAACCTAAGAGTGTACAAGTGTTCAATTTTCTGTGCATCCACACCAATATTTATTGTGTTCTTTTGGACCATAGCCATTCTGACAGACAGATGTAAGGTGATATTTCTTGGCAATTTTAATTTGCATTTTTAGTATATATCTATTAAATTGATCTAACTGTGTGGATCACAATAAACTGTGGAAAATTCTGAAAGATATGGGAATACCAGACCACCTGACCTGCCTCTTGAGAAACCAAAATGCAGGTCAGGAAGCAACAGTTAGAACTGGATATGGAACAACAGACTGGTTCCAAATAGGAAAAGAAGTACGTCAAGGCTGTATATTGTCACCCTGCTTGTTTAACTTATATGCAGAGTACATCATGAGAAATGCTGGACTGGGAGAAACACAAGCTGGAATCAAGATTGCCAGGAGAAATATCAATAACCTCAGGTATCCAGATGACACCACCTGTATGGCAGAAAGTCAAGAGGAGCTAAAAATCCTCTTGATGAAAGTGGAAGAGGAAAGTGAAAAAGTTGGCTTAAAGCTCAACATTCAGAAAATGAAGATCATGGCATCTGGTCCCATCACTTCATGGGAAATAGATGGGGAAACAGTGGAAACAGTGTCAGACTTTATTTTTGGGGCTCCAAAATCACTGCATATGGTGACTGCAGCCATGAAATTAAAAGACGCTTACTCCTTGGAAGGAAAGTTATGACTAACCTAGATAGCATATTCAAAAGCAGAGACATTACTTTGCTAACAAAGGTCCATTAGTCAGGCTATGGTTTTTCCAGTGGTCATGTACGGATGTGAGAGCTGGACTGTGAAAAAAGCTGAGTTCTGAAGAATTGATGCTTTTGAGCTGTGGTGTTGGAGAAGACTCTTGAGAGTCCCTTGGACTGCATGAAGGTCCAACCAGTCCATTCTAAAGGAGATCAGTCCTGGGTGTTCATTGGAAGGACTGATGCTGAAGCTGAAACTCCAGTATTTTGGCCACCTCATGCGAAGAGTTGACTCATTGGAAAAGACTGTGATACTGGGAGGGATGGCGGGCAGGAGGAGAAGGGGATGACAGAGGATGAGATGGCTGGATGGCATCACCAACTCAATGGATATGAGTTTGGGTAAACTCCAGGAGTTGGTGATGGACAGGGAGGCCTGGCGTGCTGTTCATGGGGTCACAAAGAGTCGGACATGACTGAGCTACTGAACTGAATTGAACTGAATGTGTCTTTTAAGGCTGCTGTTTCCTTATTGACTTTTTATGTTTATGATCTGTCCTTTGATGGAAGGGGGAAGTTAAAGACCCCTTACTATTATTGTGTTGCTGTCAATTTCTTCATCTGTTAATATTTGCCTTATATATTTAACCTCTCCTATGTTGGGTACATACATATTTACAACTGTCTTTATCTGCTTGAATTGATCCCATGAGCACTGTCCTTTAATGTCCTTCTTTGCCTCTTTTTATAGTTTTGTTTTAAAGTCTCTTTTGTTGATATATGCATTGCTGCCCCACCATTTTTTTCATTTCCATTTGCATGAAATATCTTTTTCCATCCTCTCACTTTTGGTTTGTTTCTTTGTATTTGAAGTGAATCTCTTATAGGCAATCTATGTATTGGTCTTTTTAAAAAAATCCATTCAGCCACCCTATGTCTTTTGACTAGTCCATTTACATTCTTATCCTCCTTCTATAATATTTCTGTTTGAAGTTTTCTTCGTGTTGACAGTAAAAATGAAACAAAATGTTTGACTCTTTGCTAGGTGCTGTTCAGTAACTGTTTAATGAGCCCGCCACTCCCACCCTCATCCATCTTTGGTTTACAGTTCCAACAAGAGGGCAGATAATCTTACTTGCCTTGTAGCTCAGCTGGTAAATACTCCACCTGCAATGAGGGAAACTTGGGTTCAATCCCTGGGTTGGGAAGATCCCCTGGAGAAGGGAAAAGCTATCCACTCCAGTATTGTGGCCTGTGGAATTCCATGGACAGCACAGATAACCTTAGGAAGAAGTGTATTTTAAATTCTAGTATCACTTAAATATGTGCTTGACAGTATATGCCTTTAAATGTTTATGTATGTGTGATATGGGAAGAAGTGATTGGAAGACAATTTAGTGGATTTCAGTTTTAAGGATTTTGGAGAAGATAAAAAGCTAGAAGTGTGATGATAGTCTTATTTTCTCTTTTAGATATTAAGCACCGTCGAATACCAATCTTATTCTTTGCAAACAAAATGGATCTTAGAGATGCATTGACATCTGTAAAAGTATCTCAGTTGCTGTGTTTAGAGGACATCAAAGATAAACCATGGCATATTTGGTAAAGTCTTTTATTTACATTTCATTTTATCATTCTGAAAAAATCTTCAACTTCAGGGTTTTTTTTACAAGCTCACTGTATAAGTGACTTAACATGGCAGGATGAAAGGTAAAGATTTTATGTTTTATAAAATTGTAGTGTTGCAGGTATTCAGTAATATATTAGTGTTAAAACCTTTTCAAATCTTTTCAGGGATAGAAAAACTAAAACAACTCTTTAAAAGAATTAACCAATCTACTTACTTACCCAGCTTCAACCACACTAATTTCTTTGTGCACATTGAATCAACCAACCACAGTTGCATCTCAAGGCATTTGCACTTTCCCTTTGTCTGAATCATTCTTTAAAACAATTTTCCTGCTTACTATTTTACTTTCTTTAAGAAAGAGACCTCTCTTGATAATTTTCTGAAATATTACTATACATTACCCCCATCTCTTGTGTTTTTTTTTCTTACTTTGCTTTATTCGTCTATTGCCATATGACCTCTTCTTTTTTTTAATTTTCTCTTGTATAGTCTGTCTTCCTAAACTAGTTCATTAGTACCATGAGACCTGGGATTTCATTGATTTTTTTCACTCTGTAACCCCCAGAATAGTAACAGTGCCTGTTTAGTAGGTACCTACTCATAGGTACTTAGGAGATATACACAATAAATACTTGTTGATATGAATAAACAGAATATAAAAATCTGTTTGGACATACTGTAAAACTGAACTCTTAAATAATTAGAGTCTGATATTATTATCTTTTTTCTTTTTTTGGAAAGCAGTTTCTTACTAATATATTTAATTCCAGTATGTTTTTCTGCCAAAATATTCTGATGAGGATAACCAGAAGTTATATATTAGATAGTATTTTAATGCCTACTGCTACCTTATGTTACCCTATGAGGGCTTCCCTGATAGCTCAGTTGGTAAAGAATCTGCCTGCAGTGCAGGAGACCCAGGTTCGATTCCTGGGTCGGAAAGATCCCCTGGAGAAGGAAATGGCAACCCACTCCAGTATTCTTGCCTGGAGAATCCCATGGGCAGAGGAGCCTTACAGGCTACAGTCCATGGGGTCACAAGAGTCGGACATGACTTAGTGACTACACCACCACCTTGTGTTACATTAAGCTTCCCTCTGTTGACCCCCGCCCCCACCTCTCCCTGGCCCCCACCTTCTCCTCTATAGAGAGAGGCTGAACACAGAGGCAAAGAAATCTAGGAAAGAAGGAAGTGATAGAACTCAAAGGAAAACTTTAAGAGCTAACCATGGTGCTGAAAGAGTAATACTATAGCACTTGAGAAATCCTTTGAAATTTTTCAGTACCTAAGGCCACATATGAGTAAAACCCTCCTTACTTTGGAAATCAGAGGAAAAGTCAGTGTTTACTAAATTATTCTTGAGTTGGAATTTGAGGTTCTGTGGTATTTTGTTGGTAAAGAAAGGAGGGAGTTGGTGTAGAGAACTATCTTAAGATAGAACCTTTCTATTTTTGTAAATCATGCTTAAAATGATAATATCTAAAGTAGAATAATTTAATTTTTGCCCTAAGTGTGCTGACTACATTAATGGAAAGTACAACATTCAAAATACGGATCAATTCTAATTAGTAAAAGATATAGTTTTCCTCTTAATTTTGAAGTAGAAATTAATTTTGCAAATGGTAAATGTCTTTCTCCTTAATAATTAGCTATTGAATTCTATTAGGTTTATTTGTTTAATTGTGACACCTTAACTTTTTTTAGTAAGAGAAAAAAATATCTGATGCTATAAGGATATGGACAGAACATATTGCCAGTTTCTTCATTTTCTGTACAACTTGTAGAAGAATGTTAAGTTTTTCTTTTAAGTTTGTCTAAAATTTTGACTTCTTAATTCAAACTGGACATCTAAGTTCCAATTAGTGTTTCACTTGTTAAGGTTTTTATTTGAACTAAAAATAAATTTCTCCTTTAATTTTGAAGAAGAAAAGTAATGCTGAGTGGTGCAAAGATAAAATATTGCATCTCTCTTGCCTTAGGTACAAATAAATTTGGGTACTAAAGGAGAGATTATAGAGAAGTATAGTCTGGACATTTTTTTTGGTTTATTTTTGACCATTTTACTAAACATATAATCAACTCTGATTTTCAAGTCTGATTCTGTTTTAATTCTTCCCATGTGTTCTTTGACTAAGTCCCTAGAGTGATATATGTTTGTATTTGCATTTTTACTATCTTGAGAGGGAGACAGATAATAAAAACATCAGTTGGGAGGGTGAAAAAAAAAGTAGAATAGTAAGAGAAAGAAAAATGAATGTGGTCTCCCTCTGAGATATAATTGAAGTCAAGAAGCAATTCACACAAAGGTTTGGAGGAATAACTTTTCCAGATAGAGAGGCCAGTAAGTGAAAAGGCTCTTGGATGAGAATGTGCCTGATGTTGTCTGGAAACAGCAAGAAGTCCTTGCTGGCTGGAACAGAGAGGTAGGGGGAAATTGTAGATGAGGCCCCTGAGAAATAACCAGGGGCTATGTCACATAGTGCCTTGCAGAAAATGGTGAAAACTCTAGCTTTTATTCCAGTTATGAGTCTTATGATTTATTTGAAAGGAAAGGTAGAATTTAAATATTTGGGAATTATTAGGAAAGATGCAAGATTTAAGGGTTTCTTCATGGCACTGTGCTCTTATGTGGTACTAGAAGTTTGTGATAAAAGTCAATATGTTGATCATTCTTGATATAAGTATTTCAGTTAGTGATGTTTTGCTGTTAATAAAGGTAATCCATAGTTTGCTTTGAATAATTGCATATCTCATGATATTTGTTTCTGCCTTCCTATTTTAAAATAATTCTATAAGTCATGTTCTTGGTCCAGTAAATAATTCCTTGAAAGTAATTTCTCTTTTGATTAGAATCAAATTAACTGTTTTAAGATAATTTAGTACATTTTAAAATCATGCTTTAGCATACTAAAAGCAATCTTAATCATACAGAATATCTAATTATGTATACTAATTGTTATTAGATAATTATATCAGTAACATGAGAAACTGTCAATCTGAGTCTTAGAAAAAGATTATTTCATACTCAAAAAATCCTCTATATTTTATTGTTTTAGTTTATATAATTTAATTTTTATTATTTATAAAATACTGTCACAGTAAGGATTTAGGCTTACTTACTTTCAAGAATGGAATGACAGTGAAAAGACTCTGTATTCAATGTTTTATATGCATATATCAAATATTTAATTCTTACAATAATCACATGAGGCCAGTGGTAATATTCCCCCGTTTTACAGAAGCAAAAGCTGAAGACCAAAGAGTTAAACAACCTATCGAGGTTTGTAAAATCAAGAAATATAAAACTATGGTTGACTTCTACTGGGATTTTTTTATTTTACCAGTTTACCAGAGTTACAGTTACAGATTTATACCTTTTAGATATCAATTTTCATTTCAAATAAAGTCACTCCATCCTGTGGCTAAATTACAACCCAAGTAAAGCATTTCTAATAAATAAATGCTATTGAATCATTGGGGCTGGTAGGGGAAAGTAGGATGGTGTGCTCTATAATCCCACTACTGAGAGACTAACTCAAAGCATATGTTTTGTTAATGCCAGTCCAAGTAATAGTCCTAGAATAGTAAGATTTTAATGATATATTTTTACAAATGTCCATGTAAATTAATGAATAGTTTTCTCATGTCTTGATCCTAAGCACTCAGACTTGTATATCCTATGTATATTCAGTTTCAGTACTTAACCAGTTTTGCTCAGATATGTTATTAAATATATTAATTTGCCATATGGCAAAATTGTAATTATTTATTCTTACAGTTTTTTGATGAAATGGATATTTTTCCGTTGGTTTTATTTCAGTGCTAGTGATGCCATAAAAGGAGAAGGATTGCAAGAAGGTGTAGACTGGCTTCAAGGTACATCATAAAAAACTGCATCTTCAGCCTTTATTTTCTTTCCAGTCACATTTTCTGTCCTTTTTTACATTTTATTTTTATTATATCACTGCCTTTTTCCCTCTTGTTTCCATCTATTTCTGCTATCAGAAAATACAATACAGTAAGTATCCAATACCTTGCTCCATTTACTTCAATTACATTTTTATAAAGGATTTATTTAAAAACTACTTATATCAATATACATGACAACTCTAGAATATAATTTTAATTTATAGCAATAAGTTTCTGTCAGACCTAGTAATAGAAGCACATTTGAATTTTGGGATAAATTTTAGACCTGCTGTCAATAAAAATCTTTGTGGCATGTGTCTTTCAAGAGTCATGCTGTACTCCACATATAGCTCCATTTATACATGGCATGTTTCTACAAATTTTAGTACTCATATTTAGTACTGTATATACTGGTATTCTATTAGTGTTTCTGTATATCACAGTTCTATATGTTATTCATCAAAATAGCTATCATGGTACAAGCTTACTATACCAGGGATTAAATTAAGATCTATCATTTTCCCTAAGGTTACATTATCTACAAGACACAGGAAAGGCTTGAAGCACAGTGACCCACACAGAGAAATAAAACGTGAATGTGCATGAAACCAAGTTCTATAAGTCCTTCTTATTATAGGACCCTGAAGGTCAGGCAAAAAAATTTCCATTTTTGAGCAGGACAGTGGATGAGTTCTTTTAGGAACCTCCCTGCCCTGAATAAGGGTAAATAATGAGATTAACTTGTTAATCCATGAGCTGTGGCCTTGTGGCTATAAATTTAATTTCTTCTACACATTCTTTTTGTTTGAGCTATATGTGATTTTTTTTTCTCTACTGTATGTCATGGTGGGTCTAAGAGTAGCCTACTTACATACATAGAGACATAATATTTCTTTAGTTCAAAGTACTATAAATGTATATCTAATAAATATTTGTGTTATTAGTAAAATGTGTTCTAGCTAACTGCACAGACTGCTGTATTTTTGTTTCCCTCTTTTGTGTTTATATAGCATCATGCCATTTACCATTACACTGCAAAGAACCTTCTAGTTACATTTTACAATTAAGTGAAACTTAACTGAGAACCTCTAAAAGTTCTCAGAATCACTAGTGGGATTTTTCTTTGAACACAACAATTTAGTTTTTCAGGCTGTGTAAAGAAGTGATCAAAGTGACCATTTTATGGGACTGATTCCACATAAAACAAATAGATTACAAAGGAACATTCTAGAGAAGACACTAGAAACATATTGTCAACCTTTATTTCTTATTTTAAGTACTTATTATTTATTGCTCACAGCAGAGATATAGTGTGAATGGAAACCCACAGTTGTTCATAATAAAAAATACAAAGCACAGTACTTAATTGAAAATAAGTGATGGTCATCTGGATTTTAAATTGTACATCTTTTTATTTTGTCTGTAACAATAAGGCCACTAGGTGTCAGGAGTGATCCAACATCACAATTCCACTTGCCAACTCTTAATTTTTGTCATTGACTTTTCTGATCCATTATCTTTGTATCTTAACTCCCAAATCTGTATAAGAAGGATACATTATTGAAAAAAAAAGTTGTGCCCTTGTGTTGCCATATTATTTTATGTAAACTTTACAATTCTCTGCAAGGTAAGTAGTAGTATCCCCATTTTATGTGGGCGGCATGATGTAGAAGTAAAAAACACTTGGACTTCTGAGTCTGTCAGATATATTCCACTACTTGTTAATTATTAACTAATGTCTTTATATTATACAGATAATTTTCCTCATCTTTAAAATTAAAAAATAAAATATCTAAAATTGCCATACAGATTAAATGAAATGCTCCATATTAAAGTGCCTAGCTTAAGAAAGCACTCAAAAAATGTTCAGTTTATCTATCCTTTTATGTAACTTCTCTGTTTAACAGAAGAGGAAACTTAGTATGCAGATTTAAAACTATATCAGTCTGGTTTTGAGTAGGCGATCCTTTGTTCATAATTTCTATGTTATAGTAAATAGTTTATATTTTTGATGCTCCTGTCTTTGGATTTGAAAACAGGTAAAAACCTACCTTGCAAAATAAGTAGCAGTAAATTTAGGAGACTAGTCTGTGCCTCTTCTTGCTAACTTACTATCAAGAAGTTTTTCTGTAAATCTTTGAAAGATGTTCTGAACTTAAATCTCTTCATTTTCCTTGCAAAATTCTGAAATTTCCTAACATTATAAACAATAAGGCCCTGGTTCGTTTTGGATCAATTTAATTTTATTATTTTAAATTTAAGGTTGAAAAACTGAGGATAAAGTATTAAATGACAAATTTTGTGCCATGATTCTATTCTCTTTTGGAGGGATTGTCAATTACGGCCCAAAGACAAGAATCCATAAGTAGACTATTAAGTATTTTTTAAAACCACCAGAGAATATGTAGAAACTATCACAGAAGTGTAAGTTGTTTTCTAGCTCCGAAACTTAAATATTTATGAGAAAACAAAGCATTGTCCCACATGACTCATGAAACTTATTCACTGAGTCACTTTATCTTATGGGAAAAGTTTATAATGCTTCCAGTTTTTATATAAGAATTTTATAAACTAGGAACATTCCATTGAAAAGCCAAGGATTGGACACACACTTAGTTTCATCCCCTCTTCAAATCTCACTAAGAGTGAAGAGACTGAGGACAAAAAGAATGGGAGTGACAAAAATGGTAACCAAATTTTGAAGCCAAATATGTGATGAATGTTGAATAACTTAACAGACTTGAAAGAGTGAAATTCTAAGCTAGCAGTGGAAAAAGCTGGAAACCATCCTAATTTACATTGCAGATCTCTTCAAAGGCTCAGGAATTGATGGAAATTAGAAATAAGGATGAGGTGAGACCGAAAGGAAATGCACAGGTATACATCCATGCGCGAGAAGAAGATTGAAGGTTCATTCTTTGCAGAGAGTTGCATAGTATCTCTGGAGTGGAGAGCACTGAGCACAACTGTGTGTTGGAATGCTAAACTGAAAATGAGGAGTAAATGAAAGTTTCATATTGAAGATTATAACCATGTTCTGCTTTCTCCTGATTCTCCTAGAAGACACTGGCAATAGGTAGAAGATAGAAAGCCAGCTTTGAGGAGTCAGACCAGCTAAGAGAAAAGATCTAAAGGTGTTAAACATTAGAAATTCTCAAGGAAATGGCCTAGCTATACACTAGGATGAAGATTACTTTTGACAAGCCTCACACATGTAACGAAATTCCAGTCAACTTTATAGTGTTCACTTATACATATGAGAAGATAGCAAAGTATTGCCAAGTATTTGAAGACAAAACATTAGGAATTATGGAGCAAAAGAAAAAGTTTAGAAAAAGACTATTTAGGGAGAATGTTTCAAAACACTATTTGAGTAGCCTCAAAGAGATAAAAGAATGTATTACTTTCATGATTATGACAAGAATACTAATTGAAAAAGAATATGAGTTCTTGGAAAATAATAATAGAATAGTAGAAATGGTTGGATGACATCACCAACTCAATGGATATGAGTTTGAGCAAGTTCTAGGAGATGGTGAAGGACAGGGAAACCTGGCATGCTGCAGTCCATGGGGTCGCAAAACGTCGACATGACTGAGCGACTGAACAACAAGTAGAAATGGAAAACTCAATCAAAAGAAGATAAAATAGAGACATTCTCTAAGAAAGTACGAAAAAGACAATGGGGGGAGAAAAGATAAAGTAAGGAGTCATTTATGAGGCCCAAAATCCTAGTAAGAATTTCTGAAAGAGAACAAAGAAAATAGTGGAAAGTCATCAAATCATAAAACATTATTTTCCAGAACTGAATGAGGAGTTTTTAGTTATAACACCCCTTTAGAGCCCAAGGCGGTGGATGAAAATATTCCCACACCAAAGTGCATCATTAAAATCAACACTGAAGATGGTGGAAAATTCACCATATTTCCTGAGAAGAAAATAAGAGATTTCATTGGCAGATTTCCTTAGATAAGAAAACAAAGTAGCATCAGACGTCTCACCAGCAACACTTGGAAGCAGTGCCTGGAAAAATCTAAGGAGAAAATAATATTCTCAGGCAGTATTACTGTAGAGAATTAAGACATCTTCAGCCACGTAAAGTCTCAAGAGTTCACTTTCTATACAGTTTATTAATACTAAAGTAGCCACAGAGGTATACTTGTCAAAAACAAAGGAATAAAGCAAGAAGAAAAATAAGGTACCATGAAATAAGGGGAATCTGCACAAGAAAGTTGGGAAGGAACCCCTAGGATGATAATAAGAGATCCTAGAGTAATAATGAAAGATCTCATATGAAAATACGTGGACGATCATGGAGAACAGCTGGGTCAGATTAAAGAGTCTGCACAAGACTCTGATGGAGAGTTCTTCAAGAAAGTGAAGATCGACCAGGTTTATGCCTCATATTAGTAAAGCCTGAAACGGTGTGAGAGTAGTGGATTAAGTATAATGTTAGTTACATTAAAAAAAAAGGCAGGGTTGGGGGATGAAAAGCAATTATTCACTGCAGGGAAAGCAAAATGTAGTAGAAGAAAGGAAAAAACTGAAGTTTATCCCTTGTCCCAGCTGTGAGTAGCATTCACATAAAACATTACTGTTTTAGGAAATTGGGAGTATTGGAAGCATAATGAGGGTGGCAGAAGATGGTGTACAAATGTGTGAGAACTGAAGCCCTGTGTTACATTGCATTCAAGAAGTAATGAGAAAAGCATATTATTTAGAGATACAGAGGTAATCACCTAAAAAGGAGTTGGAAGTAGTTGCCTGTGAAGGGAGAAAGAAGGGATGAGGCAAGGGACTGAATTTTTAATACAAGCCTCGTAGAACTAGTTGACTAATTGGGTGCATGTACAGTGATAGAAAAACTATAGGGGTACTCTTTCTGCCCCCTTCTGATGCCTATGTCAGAAGCTTTCTCTATCTCCTTTATACTTTAATAAAACTTTATTACACAAAAGCTCTGAGCGATCAAGCCTCATCTCTGGCCCCAGATTGAATTCTTCTCCTCCAGGGGCCAAGAATCCCGGTGTCTTCGCGTGATTCAACAACAACCTTTCACCACCTTGGGGGAATTCTTTACCCTCTCTCAGTGTCTATGCTGAGAGTTTTGTACTTTCCTCCTCTCTAATAAATCCTACTCACTTACTACCATTCATGGATTCCATTCTTCCGGGCTCCATGGACAAGATCTCAGATTCCCTTCTCACCCCAGCCTTAGAACAATTGACATGAATACTGGTTTGTTGAGCCATTAACAGCCCAAGTGTTGGGAAAAGGAAAAAGAAAAAAAATACCCTGAGGCAGAACTGATTTGAAGAAAGGCAGATTCCTAAGCAAATACATAGTTTTATTAACATAGCTTAAGAAAAACATTTCCATAAGAAAAATCACACTGGTTAGCTCAAGGTTTGAGAATAGTTAAGTTCAGGTGGAACCAGGCATTCTCAACAGAAAAGGGAAAAATGTCTGCCACTTGCAGTTTAATTCCTCCTGCTGCCTGGGGACCTCTGGCCTCCCTACAGAGGCTGTTAACAAAAAAAAAAAAAAGAAAGAAAAACTATAATACGAATTGTGCTTTTAAAAAAAAGCAGTTGTATGCATGAGTTTCTACCTATTGTTATAGATTTGTCTTTGATTACTTTAGAAAGTAGATTTTGCCCTGTAGAGACTAATAATTTTTTGTTTGGTTTTTGTTATCAGATCAGATCCAGTCTGTGAAGACATGAAAAAATAGTATTTGGAAACCTCAACAGTTTTCAGTTGAAGAAATATATATTAAGGCAAACTGAATACTTTACATTTTTTAAAGGTGTCTTTACATGTAAGAATACTTTATAATCTTCTATTTGCATTTATGGACTCTTAATGAGGTTTTTAAGAAGATAGGACTTCAGGTATGCTAATCTGGCCATTAATTATATCAAAACTAAATCTTCCCTCTGAAGAGTTCCCTCCCTAGGTTTATCAACTTCTTGGTAAAGGTCTACATTTGATTGTAATTAGAATGTTTATAAAGTCAGAGTTATCTCAGTACCCCATCATGATTAATGATATCTTTAATGCATTTTATTTTTTAATTGTCAAAAAATATAGTTTATGATATGACTTTGTAGTAAGATGTGCTTGTGAAAAAGAACTTTAAATATTTATAAGGGTCCCTGGGTAAATTAATATATATCAAAGCTTTACTATGTCACCATCAACATAACCTAAAATGTAATGTACCAACTAGTGTGCTTTGTATGCCAAAAAGAATAATGCTGTGTTAACATGGCATTTGGTGTTTTACTGTCAAACATTTGCAAATTATCTGAGACCAAGTTAAACAGAATTCATTTATTCAGTGAATACATATGAAATATCTCTGTATCTATACTAGTTTGGCATTGTCCTAGGCAATGGTGATATAAGGTAAATAAAACATGTTGCTTATCCTCAGAGAACTTAAAAGATAATGAGGGAAAATTTGAGCATCTTTTCTTACATAGTGTCTAATTTATTTCATTGGCTGAATGAAAATATTGCATTTTAAGATGAATTATTACAGTTGATTTTTTTCTTTCTTCCTTTAAATTGTATCCAGTTTACTGTGGTACTTTGTTAAAATAGACTGTGACTCATCAACTATGATTTTCTTGTGCATGAACTGCTGCAAAAATGTTCTTTAGAATTTTAAACATACTTCTGCCATCTACTGTTTGCAAATTGTGTTGCTTCTCACAACTTAGAGACTACTTGAAATTGTAAACACTAAAGAGAAGCATTTGTTTTTAATCAATCACTGGGGAACTGTGGATAAAGCAGTGGTGTAAATCCTGAAAAATATTCCATATAAAGGAAAACTGTAATATACAGTACGTAGCATCTTAAATATCCTTAGCTGTGAAAATGAAAGAAACAGAAGGCAAAAGGTAAGTGAGTAACAAAGGTGTATTACAGTGACTACAGTAGTGGCATGTTTCAGAGATTTGAATACAATCATTTTAAAACTATAGTAAAAATTCTATAATCCAGTTTGTCTTAGTCGAGAAGTCCCAGTGATTTGAAATTTGGCAAATTGAAAATTACCCAGACTATTCCAGTGATCCAGCATTTTAGCTAGCTTGCCAACTTCTCATAAATGGTTTTGATGAGGATACAAGGTGAGTCTCATTAATCTAGAGTTGCTTTAAATATAAAAAAGATGTGAAGATGAAAACACTGCAATTCAACAAAAAAACTGTTATGCTGTAACTATTTTAGGAGGATGGAAAAAGTGGTCGTGTAAGAGAATTCAAATCCTTACCTACCATAAGGTAACAATAATAATAGCTATCATTGTATTTTGAGCAAAATATTATTACACGTATGGTATTTTGCATCATATCAACCTGACAATAACCTTATGTAGTAGATTCTAGTATTTGTTTTATAGACAAGGAAAGGACCTAAAAATGTTATTTGTTTAAGGTCACAGAGCTAGTAAATGGTGGTTCTGGGATTCAGAACAAAACAATCTGTTTAAAATAGATGATTCAAGAGCTAAGAGTAATACTGATTTTAGAAATATAGAGATACCTGCCACAAGAATAGCTAAAAGGATAGAAAAATCTTCTCTGGGGTGGGAGACTAGGATGGGTGTGGAGGAGGTCAGGGACAAGGGACTACTGCTTTATTTATTTATTTTTGCTTTTTGTTTGTTTTAAGTCTGTTTAACACTTCAAATTTTAAACTGGGCAGAAATGACTATGATAAGAATAATTCTTAAGACTGTGTTAATACTGAGCTAATTAGTATTCCACAAACGACAGTAGTTCATACCTATGTAAATACATAGAAGAGGGTACTGACTGTTTGCTTTGTTTCCATAATCTCCAAATCTAGTTTATAAGCATCCACTCGTACTCTGTTTTCATTTAAAGATTATGTAGAAGCAAGTTGGGCTTTAGTGGTCACAGCATGCCATATAAGTGTATATACACTGAGGGTATTGCATTTGTATTTAACATATTATGCAATTAAAATGTATTTAGGCTAAAGCAAGGTTTTTTTATGTTTAGACATCATTGTGTTACAAAAATTAATTCATTATGCTCTATATTTCAATATGACTCCTCATAAAATGTTGAAAAGTTAGCCTATTGTATATTGTGCATTTAAATGTTTATACTGTGGACCTATTCAGCCTGTGCCTTATAAATCACAAAAGAGCTGAGTTGTGTATATTTTTCATTTGTAGGTTGTCTGCTAAAAATTATGAATTATCTTCTGATTATTTATTTTTTTCCTTTGAAATTTTCAGCCCACCATGTTGCAATTTCTATAAATATATGCAGTTACCCTTGAGAAAACTTAAGGCAAATACATCCTGCATGTAACTCTGGTACATTAAAATACTGTGCATTTTAACTGACTCGGTGCATATTTTCTGCTTTCTGATTATTCCTTGTATGTTGTTGTTCAGTTGCTAAGTGGTGCCTGACTCTTTTCGACCCCATGGACTGCAGCATGCCAGGCTTCTGTGTCCTTCACTGTCTCCTGGAATTTGCTCAGACTCATGTCCTTTGAGTCGGAGATGCCATCTAACTGTCTCATCCTCTGCCGCCCCCTTCTTTTCTTACCCTCAGTCTTTCCTAGCATTGGGTTCTTTTCTAATGAGTCAGCTCCTCGCATCAGTTGGTCAAAGTATTGGAGCTTCATATCTTCAGCATCCGTCCTTCCAATGAATATTCAGGGTTGATTTCCTTTAGGATTGACTGGTTTGATCTTACTGTCCAAAGGACTCTCAGGTGTCTTCTCCAACACCACAGTTCGAAAGCCGTGATTCTTCAGTGTTTAGCCTTCTTTATGGTCCACCTCTCACATCCATACAGGACTACAGGGAAACCCATAGTTTGACTCTACGGACCTTTGTCAGCAAAGTAGTCTCTGCCTTTTAATATGCTGTCTAGGTTTATCACAGTTTTTCTTCCAAAGAGCAAGTGTCTTTTAATTTCATTCTTTCTGTTAGTTAAAAACTAAACCAAATATTAAATGTTCACTTAAGTGGATGTTCAAATAGATTTATACATTTCTATGACTGGCAGGAAATACTTTGAGAAATGATTATTGTGTTTGATTAAATGTTTCAAGTAACTTAGTTATTACATTGTATGGTGAATCTTTCTCATTAAGGATGTTCCTTCTGGGGTTTTCAAGGAATTGCCTCAGGACCATTACTGACTCTTCTGTTTGATCATTTGATTTTAATGCCACACATGGCTGCTTCATGGACACATAGTATTAAGCTTTTTTTCTGGTGATTTGGAATGAACCAAAAAGAACAAATTAAATTCTTCTCCAAATTTCAATTCAGTATGTGATGCTAGAAGTCATAGAGGAACAGTAGGAACTTTGAAAATAAAATTTGGTTAGAAATATAGTAGTAATAATAAACATTTTATATGTTTTTTTATATTTTATTGTGTGCCAGGCACTAAGCACTTTACATATACATATTAATTCATATTTAATCCTAGTAACGACTCTGTAAGGTAAATGCATTTACTTCTATTATGTAGATCACAGATGAACAAACTACTGTTCTATTTTTGTATGGCCCTTGAGCTAATAATGGTTTTACATATTTTTTAAATGTAAATTTTACACTTACATTTTTAAAGAGTTGTTTTTTATTTAAGGAGCAACATATTTTTTATTTAAGAAGCAAAATTTTATGTTTTGTGACCCGCAAAACATAAAAATATTTACTGTCTGGGGCTTTGCATAAAATCTTTGTCGACCCCTATTGTAGATGATGAAGGTGAGGCAGAGGAAGTTAAGTAGCTTGCCTATGAGTCCACTGCAAATAAACAGAGGACTCCACATTTTGAGTCTAAATTGTCCCCATAATTTGTGTTCTTAATCTCTGCAAGCCTTCTCAGAAAGCTAAAAATCATTCTAAAATGAAATGAAGCAACTTAAAATTACTTCTTTTTTAAAAGAATTATTTTTGGCTGTGCTGGGTGCTGCGCTTGGGCTTTCTGTAGTTGTGGTGTGTGGGCTTCTCACTACAGCGGCTTCACTTGCTGCAGAGCGTGGGCTGTAGACCTTGCTGGCTTCAGTGATTGTGAGGCTTGTGCTTAGTTGCCCCTCGTGTTCTCTGCCTTGGCAAGCATATTCTCAACCACTGGACCACCAGGGAAGTCCTACTTCTTTCTTAAATAATTATACTAAAGGTGAACAATTAGATTCAAATGGCTGAAAAGTAATGCCCTTTTTAAATTTTTAAGTTAATTATTTGTTGTTTATCAGCCAGCAGATTCTTTACCACTGGACCACCAGAGAAGTCCTGAAAGTGATGCTCTTTGAAACCCCTCTGTGGCCCCCCCACCAGTTATATTGATGTCCTGATCCTCTGAAGTCTTTTTTTCCTTCCTTTTCTTTAAAAGGGTGGCAAATAGATGGGGCAAATTCTGAAATATCAGGCATGTTAAAGTTGCAAAGTTTAATCACACAGATTATCCCCAAGCGTCTAATTTGGACTTGTAGATTTCTCAAGTTTACCAACATTTTGAGGTAAATGATAACTAGTGGAACCTGGCAAGTCCGTGGGGTCACACAGTTGGACACTACTGAACAACCTTCACTTCATGTATTAAAATATTAATGAGATAGAGTTATGTTTCCAATTAAGGGTAATCATTAATGTTGGAGTTAAAGCCAATTTCACCTTTAAGCTCTATTTTCTTAGGCTCAGTGTAGTGTGTGTGCATGTGTATGTATCAGAATGCATATCTTAAGGTCATAGGAAGCTCTCAGGTCACTCACAGCAGTGATCATTAACTTTTTCCCCAAGGCTTTCTTGGGCAGGTTTAACATCTTACAGATATGTTATCCTTTCCGTGTTGTAGGTTTGTGGTTTTTTTTTTTGTTTTTTTTTCTTTGTTGTTTTTTGAGACTGTTAAATGTGATATACATCAGCTCTTGCCATTTCTGGAAACTTACTGCATTTTTTTAGTTACTGGATTGTAAGCATCTTAAATACTGTCCACTCATTCAGTGAGTTTAATTTTTTTCTAGATTCATATAATATCACTGATCATCCCTTTTTACATTGTTAAACCCTCATACTGTAAATAATTTTATTCATTTATGCATAGGAGGACAAGATTTTTAGAGAATAAATAAAATAGTTTTCAAGACCCTGTGTCAACATGGTGTCTTGTTAATGTTAAAATCTGTTTTTCTAATTTGAAATACATCTTAGCACAGAATTTTGTTTTATATTAATGCTATGTTTGCTCACTAAAACCCTGTGTTTGTCTCTATAAAGGTAAAAGACAATATTTTTCTACTAATCAGACTTTCAAATATAACAAGCAGAGCTATCAATAGTTATCACAAAATTTGTCTGTGTGGGAAGTGGGTATAAACTTAAGAAATAGACTGCAGTTCTTTCTAAAAAGAAATCAGGACAGTTCTGAGGCATCCCCTCCATAGCAAGCAGGCATTAAGTCTTTTTTGTGAATAGGGTTTGCTGTACAGTAGAATAGGATTCAAGGAACAACTATGTCTAAGAATTCTACAAGTGTATTTTTTAAGTTATTTTTATTCACTCTTTATTGGCTGTGCTGGGTCTTCAGTGTTGCATGCAGGCTCTCTCTAGTTGCAGCAAGCGGGGGCTGCTCTCTGGTTACAGTGCTCGGGCTTCGCATTGTGATGGCTTCACTTGTTGTGGACCATGGACTCTAGAGGGCATGGGCTTCAGTAGTTGTGGTGCATGGTCTTAGTTGCCCTGTGATATGTGGAATCTTCCTGGACCAGGGATTGAACCCATGTCCCCTGCCTTGGCAGGCAGATTCTTAGCACTGGACTACAAGGAAGTCTGTATTTCCTTTTAATGTAAGAGAATTACTAGCGCCACAAAGAAGACTTTATTTACATTTAACATTTTATAGTACTCTGCATTTAACTTAATAGATCCATTAGATTTGTTTAAATATCTGTCTTACGTATCCTACCTTCCAGAAACAAACTGAGGAAGAGTTTCTACATCCTAAGGTCACTTCATAAGACAATGAAAAACCAAAATGCTAAGAGTGTCTTTTTCTAAGGAAACCTTGAAATTATGCAGTTAACTCAAGGTTTTTCTCCCTCTCTTTTCCTTTAGCTTTGCTTCAAGTTGTTCTTCAGAAAGCATAAGTTAATATTGATATATATGCATTTATTAAGATAATCCTCTAATCAACTGCAATCAGAAAAAAATAGTGTAACTGCAAGTGTAAACTCTCTAAGTATAAAGGAGGAATCCAAATTCATACCTTCTCTTCCTCCTTACAGAATATTGTATGGTGTTGGAGGTGGCAGTGGTGCCCTGGTTAAAACTTAGATCTGGGCTAACTCTCAGGAAAATCATGATTTCAGATTGCTTCCAAGTCCTTGTACTATCTCTAATAGTACATTTGCTGATTTCAGTAAACCAGGGTCACAGTCTGGAAGCCAGAATGTGAACACTTTAGGAATTGACATAGTTCTGCCTAATAATGTAAATCATTATTTACATTATTAGAAAAGTTGTTTCATTTTCCTCAAAATTATTCTAGAATTTGACTCAGTACTTATTTTAGAAACGTGTGCATGACCTTGATTTCAAAGGCAACAACTGTGTTTGAATATTTGAGTCTTCATTCTGTAATCCTTTTTTGAGGAAGCTGATGCATTTCATCTTCCCTTTTTTACACTTCCTAGTCACTCTTGTTTTCAATATCTACTCACTAAGATCCTTTTCTCTACTGTTTTCTAAAGTGTTTTTTAAGCAAGTATAGAAGTTTCTAGGGTTCTCTATGAAAAGTCTTAACATATTCTATTTAATTGAACCATATGGCATTGCCATTTTGTCGCCCCAAAGCAGCTGAATGAAAGCTTAGCCTTAACTGAAGGTCACCTGGAAACTTCTAAGTGGCTTAATTCTTTACTAAGTGTCAAAGCAGACACAACCTAGCCTGGCCCAAAGGGACCTATGGTTAAAAATATGGCCACAGTACTTCATAGTTCTTTGCCTCAAACCAAGCCAGTAATCAGAGATGTCTTTTAAGATGTATCACTTCAGACACATTTTATGAGCCATTTCAGATTCTCTCAGACTCACCATCTCATTTTAGCTGCCACTGCTTATAGGCTCTAACCAACTATATGAAGGTGCAGAGGGCCCTATTTTTGTTCCCATGTCCCCACCACTACCATTCTAAAACATATATAGCCCAGTAGGGAAACCATTGACAAGTGGGAGACAGAACTAGTGGATAAATTCTTCCCTTTTTCTATTTTTCCCATTAATCTTGGACTGTCTTGAGACTGACTATATATATAGCTTCTGGGATATGTCCTCTGACTCTAACAATTAGTCATATTTAACAGCATCCAGCTCAGTAATATCTTTTTGTATTGCCACTCTCCTAACTGGCTTAATCGTCCTTTCCCATAACTCTACTTCCTAATAAAAAAATGTAAAATCTCTTTACTTCAGCACTGCCTTCTGAGGAACCTAGGCAGTATCCAATGATGTTCTCAAATTTTCACCAGTCACCTATGGTAAAATACATGGTGAAGCTTGAGAAGTATTCCTCTAGGACTTTTTCTTTTTTTATTTTATACTGGAAGAGAATTGATTAATAATGTTGTATTAGTATCAGGTGTAAAGCAAAGTGATGCAGTTATACAAGTATCTATTCTTTTTCAAATTCTTTCCCCTTTAGGTTATTACAGAATATTGAGCAGAGTTCCCTGTGTAATGATAGGTCCTTATTGGTTGTCTGTTTTAAATATAGCAGTGTATACATGTCAATCCCAAACTCACTAAACCCAAATTTATCCCTCCCCTGCACCCTTCCCCTGTGGTAACCATAAGTGTGTTCTTTAAGTCTGTGAGTCTGTTTCTGTTTTGTATCATTTTTTTTAGATTCTGCATATAACCAATATCATATGATACTCATTTTTCTCTAACTGACTTCACTTAGTATGACAATCTCCAGTTCCATCCATGTTGCTGCAAATGGCATTATTTCGTTCTTTTTAATGGCTGAGTAATATCCCAATATATATACAGACTGCATCTTTTTTTCCGGTCTCTCTTTTCAGTCTTTTTTTACTTTCACATTAAACATGGTTCTTGTACATGGTAGAGGAAACGATTTACAAGCCTTCCAATCATTTTTAGTTGAGTGTTCTTTAGGATATATATGAAATATTATGAGTTTCCTTGTCCCCAACCCTCCCTGCTAAAAATCGGTTGCTGTTCTGCATTCACCCTAATATACCATTTGAAAGGAGATAGGCCTAGTTTTGACATCTTTCCAGCCTTCCCCAAGTTTTATCTCCAGACTTCACCCAAATTTTATCTGTCTTCCTTTATTTTTAACTTGATTACTTCTGTTGCTTTCATTTTAAGTTGGACTACATCTTTATTCAGTCATCTGTCAATGGGCATGTAGGTTGTTTTCAAAGTCTTGGCTATTGTAAACAGCACTGCAGTTTAATATTGGGGTGCATATATCCTTTCAAACCATGTTTTTCTCCAGATACTTGCCCAGCAGTGGGATTGCTGAGCCACATGGTAGCTCTATTTTTAGTTTTTTAAGAGACCTCCATTCTATTCTCATAGTGGTTGTACCAATTTACATTCCCACCAACAGGATAAGAGAATTCTCTTTTCTCCATACTTTCTCCAACATTTATTGTTTGTAGACTTTTTGATATAGAAAGTATTTCTGCCCTCATGAAGTTTTTAAATTTATTTTTATTGGAGTATAATTGCTTTACAATGATGTGTTAGTTGCTACTGTACAGCAAAGTGAATTAGGTATATGTATACCTATATCCCCTCTTTTTTGGATTCTTCCCATTTAGGTTACTACAGAGCATTGAGTAGAATTCCCTGTGCTATACAGTAGGTTCTCATTAGTTATCTGTTTTATACATAGTAGTGTATATATGTTATCCCATTCTCCCAATTCATTCCACCCACCCCCACACCCCTAGTATCCATGCATACATTCTCTACACCTATGTTTCTATTTCTGCTTTGCAGGGAAGTTCATTGGTATCATTTTTCAGGATTCCACATATAAGCAATATTATAGGATATTTATTCTCTTTCTTTATTTATCTATTTATTTATCTATTCTCTATTCACTGCACTCTGTATGACAGTCTCTAGGTCCATCCACATCTCTGTAAATAAGTGCAAGGAATTTATTTGCACCCTGCATGGCATATATTGTGTCCACATTTCTTGAATGGATGGATATGTAAGCCAATGTGCTGTGTTCAGTCACTCAGTTGTATCCGACTCTTTGCAACCCCATGAACTGTAGCCCGCCAGACTTCTCTGTCCATGGAATTTTCCAGGCAAGAATACTAGAATGGGTTGCCATGCCCTCCTCTAGGGGATCTTCCTGACTTGAGGATCAAACCTGCGTCTCCTGCATTGGCAGATGAATTCTTTACCTCTGTGCCACCTGGGAAGCCCCATGTAAGCCAACATTATACGTAATTTTTGTCTTGGTCCACAGATTTTGGGGGCATATTAAATTCGGAATGTTAATGAAGGTTAATTTTGATTATGTTAATCTAAATAAAATATTAAATTATTCAGTGATTAACTCTTTTTATATGTTTATTTGGGCTTCCCTGGTGGTATGTGAGCACACATACACAAGTTCATTCAACTTCTATTCCTAAAGATATTCTTAAGCTTCTAACCGTGAGCTCCTGGGCCAGCAGTAAGTGATCGTTTAGGTTCCTAATAGTCCATCCTTCCTACAGTTAACTATAAATTCTGGCCAACAACAAAAATTCCAACTACCTGAAAGTTAGAACGAACAGAGGTAGGCATGTTTCAGAGGCGAAATGAAACTTAGAAGAAGGCACTGGTATGGGGTAAGTTTCACTTTTTGAGCCTTTTAGCCTGAGGACAGGCCACAGTCACAGCGTGGGGTAGCTAAACAGACAAAACTGGCCATGTTTTTGGCCTGAGGAAGAGCGTACAAACCAAGAGACAACTGAAGCCACTGCAAAGTGAAGGGAGGAGCATTCAGTAAAGGAGCTATCCAGACAATGGGGGTCTAAAATTCTGAGCATAAACTTTCCTAAGTCTCCAGCTAAGCCTCAATGCATGAACAAATGGCAAATTCAAAGCAGCTTTCAGTTCAGTTCAATTCAGTCGCTCAGTCCTGTCCAACTCTGCGACCCCATGGACTGCAGCACGCCAGGCTTCCCTGTCCATCACCAACTCCCGGACTTTTCAGCTAAGGGTAAAATAATCAACTGAGATTTGACTGGTGTCCTCAGTGAGCAAAATCAAGTTTGAAGTTTAACCAATTTAATGTTTCTACAAAATGAAAATTGCAACACTTTTTGGAATTATTTAATAGAATCCACAATCTCCACAACATATAATATTAAAAATAGCTGAGACAATCTAAAATTATTTCTTTTTAATTAATTTTTATTGAAGTAGTTGAAATGCAATGTTGTATTAATGACTGAAAGTGAAAGTTAGCTACACAGTCATGTCCTACTCTGCGATCCCATGGACTGTAGCCTGCCAGGCTCCTCTGTCCATGGAATTCTCCAGGCAAGAGTACTGGATTGGGTTGCCATTTCCTTCTCCAGGGGATTTTCCCAACCCAGGGATCGAACCCGGGTCTCCTGCATTGCAGGCAGATTCTGTACCAACTGAGCTACTGCTGCTGCTAAGTCGCTTCAGTCGTGTCCAACTCTGTACGACCCCATAGACGGCAGCCCACCAGGCTCCCCCGTCCCTGGGATTCTCCAGGCAAGAACACTGAAGTGGGTTGCCATTTCCTTCTCCAATGCATGAAAGTGAAAAGTGAAAGTGAAGTCGCTCAGTCGTGTCTGACTCTTAGGGACCCCATGGACTGCAGCCTACCAGGCTCCTCCATCCATGGGATTTTCCAGGCAAGAGTACTGGAGTGGGGTGCCATTGCCTTCTCTGACTGAGCCACTAGGGAAGCCCATATTATTGCTATACAGCAAAGTGACTCAGTAATACATATATATACATTTTTTCATATTCTTTTCCATTATGGTTTATCACAGGGTATTGAATATAGTTCCCTGTATTACAGAGTAGAACCTTGTTTACCCATTATATATGAAATTTGTAGATATAATATTAGACAATACAGCACTACTGCCATTTTTAGGGGCAAAAATCACTTAAGTCACTAATTGTAAACATGGACTAGGTGACTTCTTAGATTTCACAATAGACATAATATCAACCTTGTAAGTTAGAGTGAATTAAAGGTAATAGCCATGAGAAAGGCAGTTTATACAAGATGCCAAACAAATGTCAAACTGTTTGATTCTTGTATACCTTGTATTTTGGCCCTAAATTAGATATCTGGTTAGTAGTAAGACTTCCCCTGCCTGATTTACTGGTCTAACCTGTATCAGTCAATAATTGGCAGATGTAAACTCAGATTATGTAAGTCGAGTTAGTATCAGTGCAGCAGTTTCTCTACTTGCATATTTCTCATACTTTATCATTGTCACCTACTTTTTAATTTTGTGATTATTTTAAAGGATAAAGCCAATAGTTGAGTTAAATGTACTTTCAAATTAACATATCAAAGCCCTTGAATACCTATGTTATACACAATATTTGTACATTCACAATGTGGTTGTACCCACTGACTGTAGTATCTCCTCACCAGATCAGATGCCAAATATCAATTATATGTCTGTTGGTAGCCCAATGTTGAGCTCCTACTGAGCTCTGATATGGCTTTCTGACAAGTGTGACATTTGTAATACAAATCTGTCTCAACAGGTGTTTTAAATGGTTATGAGTGCAGAACTTTCTGATCCATGTTTCTGGAGCTTGATTCGTGAAATCTGTCCGTGACCTCAAGTATGGTCTGCCCAAGTGATACAGTTAGGCACTTTCATCTTCCTTTTTCCCATGTATGTCCCACTCTTCATGTTTATCACACTGTCCTGTAGTTTGTAACTGTCACTTCTCTTTCTTTCTTTGAGACTGAGTTTCTTGAGGGTGGATCACACTGTATTCTAATCACCAAACACAGGACCTAGAAGTATTCAATAAATATTCTTTGAGCAGGTAGAAGGCCATAAAATACTTCTGTAGATGGGATATTGTTAGGGGCTTTAAAAAAATTTTTTTTTAATATATATTCCTCCCACCAACTTTCCTAATCCAGTTTGAGGCAGCTAGTACTAGAAGAATGACTACTAGGTCAATTATCTTGATTTAGACTTTATCTAGATCTTTATTTCAGAATTTTCCATTTTCTTGTCTTTTGTTTTTCTGAAATGTAGACTGATTAATAAACTTTTAAGTAAATACATATTGTTTAAAAGTTTCTGACTTTCCAGTAGCTACTTCTTAAATTTTATTACAAGATTTTACCAAATTTTACCAAAAATTTTCTTTCTAATCTAGATTGTGTTTTATTTAAGCCACAGAGACTAAATATACCTATGCATGCATGCTCAGTTGCTTCACTCATATCTGACTTTGTGACCCTATGACTATAGTCCACTTAAGTGATAGGCAAAATCAGAGTGAAAGTAACAGAATTTAAACTGAATAACTTAATTTCCTTTCCCCTCAGGCTGCATATAGTTGATAATTTTATAAAGTTCTATACTGTGGTGTGGTCAGCTATTTCATTTGATGATACCCATTGTTGACCTTTTGAGATAGAGTTCCTATTAAACCAGGTGGAAGGAGAATCATCATTTTTGGAGTTACTTAAAACCAGCCATGAAGTTAATAAAAACAAGGTTCATTTAATTGTCTTCCAGACTTGATAACTGAAAGTTGCATATCAGTACATTCGCCTGTAGGAGAAATAAACCAAATGACTTACAATGTAAACTGACTTCCCAAAGTATTTATTTGGGGAGCTGAAAGAAAAATAAAATAGAAGATAGAATGTAGAAATGAATGACATTTAAGAATGGTGGTTAATATGAAGTCAATTATGAGAATTCTTTTTTTACTTCAGTATTAGAGTCAAATATTCCTATTTCTTGTCTTCTGTATTACCTTTTTTCATAGGTAACTCCTTTTACTATTAACCAATGAAAAGTTGATTGGAGGAAGTAAGGAAGGAATTGAGTTGCTAACATATACTCATGGAAATAATTGATGTAGGCTGCTTTTGTTCATTATTTGCAAAACCAATTAGGTTACTGTTTGATGAATTTCTATAAATTTTTCAAAATAAAAATGGAGTCATCGAGAAATCTATTTATCATATTTATAAAAACTCAAAATTATATCTTTTATAAGCTCCATATGGATTTTTTAGAACACACTGGTCATAGCAAACACCTTCTTCCAACAACACAAGAGAAGACTCATCACCAGATGGCCAACACTGAAATCAGATTGATTATATTCTTTGCAGCCAAAGATGGAAAAGCTCTGTACAGTCAGCAAACACAAGACTGGGAGCGGATTGTGGCTCAGATCATGAACTGCTTATTGCCAAATTCAGACTTAAATTGAAGAAAGTGGGGAAAACCACTAAACCATTCAGGTATGACCTAAATCAAATCCCTTATGATTATACAGTAGAAGTGAGAAATAGATTTAAGGGACTAGATCTGATAGATAGAGTGCCTGATGAGCTATGGACAGAGGTTCATGACATTGTACAGGAGACAGGGATCAAGACTATACCCAAGAATAAGAAATGCAAAAAAGCAAAATGGCTGTCTGAGGAGGCCTTACAAATAGCTGTGAAAAGAGAAGCAAAAAGCAAAGGAGAAAAGGAAAGATATACCCATTTGAATGCAGAGTTCCAAAGAATAGCAAAGAGAGATAAGAAAACCTTCCTCAGTGTTCATTGCAAAGAAATAGAGGAAAACAATAGAATGGGAAAGACTAGAGATCTCTTCAAGAAAATTAGAGATACCAAGGGAACATTTCATGCAAAGATGGGATCAATAAAGGACAGAAAAAGTATGGACCTGACAGAAGCAGAAGATATTAAGAAGAGGTAGCAAGAATACATAGAAGACCTGTACAAAAATGACCCAGTTAATCATGACGGTATGATCACTCACCTAGAGACACACATCCTGGAATGTGAAGTCAAGTGGGCCTTAGGAAGCATCACTACGAACAAAGCTAGTGGAGGTGATGGAATCCCAGTTGAGCTGTTTCAAATCCTGAAAGATGATGCTGTGAAAGTGCTGCACTCAATATGCCAGCAAATTTGGGAAACTCTGCAGTGGCCACAGGACTGGAAAAGGTCAGTTTTCATTCCAATCCCAAAGGCAATGGCAAAGAATGCTGAAACTACTGCACAGTTGCACTCATCTCACACGCTAGTAAAGTAATGCTCAAAATTCTCCAACGCAGGCTTCAGCAATACATGAACCATGAACTTTCAGATGTTCAAGCTGGTTTTAGAAAAGGCAGAGGAACCAGAGATTAAACTGCCAATATCTGCTGGATCATGGAAAAAGCAAGAGAGTTCCAGAAAAACATCTATTTCTGCTTTATTGACTATGCCAAAGCCTTTGACTGTGTGGATCACAATAAACTAGAAAATTCTGAAAGAGATGGGAATACCAGACCACCTGACCTGCCTCTTGAGAAACCTGTATGCAGGTCAGGAAGCAACAGTTTGAAGTGGACATGGAACAACAGACTGGTTCCAAATAGGAAAAGGAGTACGTCAAGGCTGTATATTGTCACCCTGCTTATTTAACTTATATGCAGAATACATCATGAGAAATGCTGGGCTGGATGAAGCACAAGCTGGAATGAAGATTGCCAGGAGAAATATCAATAACCTCAGATATGCAGATGACACCACCCTTATGGCAGAAAGTGAAGAACTAAAGAGCCTCTTGTGAAAGTGAAAGAGGAGAGTGAAAATGTTGGCTTAAAGCTCAGCATTCAGAAAACTAAGATCATGGCATCCAGTCCCATCACTTCGTGGCAAATAGATGGGGAAACAGTGTCAGACTTTATTTTTTGGGGCTCCAAAATCACTGCAAATGGTGATTTCAGCCATGAAATTAAAAGATGCTTACTCCTTGGAAGGAAAGTTATGACCAACCTAGATGGCAAATTAAAAAGCAGAGACATTGCTTTGTCAACAAAGGTCTGTCTAGTCAAGGCTGTGGTTTTTCCAGTAGTCATGTATGGATGTGAGTTGGACTATAAAGAAAACTGAGTGCTGGAGAATTGATGCTTTTGAACTGTGGTGTTGGAGAAGACTCTTGAGAGTCCCTTGGACTGCAAGGAGATCCAACCAGTCCATCCTAAAGGAGATCAGTCCTGGATGTTGGAAGAACTGATGTTGAAGCTGAAACTCCAGTACTTTGGCTATCTGATGCAAAGAACTGACTCATTTTAAATGACCCTGATGCTGGGAAAGATTGAGGACAGGAGGAGAAGGGGATGACAGAGGATAAGATGGTTGGATGGCATCACTGACTCAATGGACATGAGTTTGGGTAGGGTCCGGGAGTTGGTGATGGACAGGGAGGCCTGGCATGCTGCAGTTCATGGGGTCGCAAAGAGTCGGACACGACTGGGTGACTGAACTGAACTGATGGATTTTTTTTTTTGAAGGGTGGCTTCCCTCATATCTCAGTTGGTAAAGACTCTGCCTACAAATGCAGGAGACCCGGGTTCGATTCCTGGGTTGGAAAGATCCCCTGGAGAAGGAAATGGCAACCCACTCCAGTATTCTTGCCTGGAGAATCCCATGGGCAGAGCAGCCTGGCAGACTACAGTCCATGGGTTCACAAAAGTCAGACATGACTTAGCGACTAAAACACCACCACCATGGATGTTTTGTTACTACATTTAGCAATATTTTGTAAGGAAATTTTATGAAAGCTTGTTAATGATATTATTGTTTTGTAATAGACTATGGAAGATTTCCATAGGTAAGAATCAGCACTTTATCACTCCAGAATATCAACAAAGTGGATAGATGTCAACTCCATTTATACAAAGAAAGTTCCCATGAAGGAAATAATGGTAATCTCAATTTTAGATTAGGTAGAGTTCCCATGTGAAAACTGTGGTTCATCTTATATGACAGCATGTAGCATATCCAGCTGCTTTCTCTTTCTAATCAAAACATTTGCTTGCAATAACAGCTGCCTCTCTGCCTTGTTTTTAAACCATTTGCAGCAAATCAAACTGGGAACAACGTGTCCACAGTAAGACAACTCAGGATTATGGAACATGTCTTTTCTAAAATTTCAAAGTAAGAAAAAAGAAATGCCAATTCACAAACCAATTGTCTTTTTCCTCTAAAGCTTTGTTTCATGAGCCCTAAGAAGCAAAATTTACAATCCACACTAGCATACTGAAGTCCAGAGATTTATAAACAATTGTTCTTTTCAAAATGTTGTTGCTGTTCAGTCGCTAAGTCATGTCCAATTCTTTGCAACCCCATGGACTGCAGCACCCCAGGCTCCTCTGTCCTTCACCCTGGGTTTGCTCAAATTCATGTCTATTGAGTTGGTGATGCTATCTAACCATCTAATCCTCTGATCCCCCCTTTTCCTTTTGCTTTCAATCTTTCCCAGCATCAGGGTTTTTTCAAATGAGTCAGTTTTTCACATCAGGTGGCCAAAGTATTGGATCTTCTTTGGTAACAGTCCTTCCAATGAATATTCAGGGTTGATTTCCTTTAAGATTGACTGGTTTGATGTCCTTGCAGTCCAAGGGGCTCTCAAGAGTCTTTTCCAGCACACTTCAAAAGCATTTACAATTGTGTATCAGATATGTCCAATACAGTGCATAACTTCTGTACTCATCAATTATTTTGGAAAAAGAGAATATAGGAACTGAGTTTTTGATATAATGGTAAAGTATTCTTCTGAGCCATTATCTGTGTCATGTTTATGAAACTACATTTCTAAAAGTTAATATGACTACTACATATGACTATATTATAGGTAGCATTTGACTCAAACACAAGACACATCAAACTGAATTAGTATGAATAACTTTTGGAATATGTTTTATAATCAATGGTTTGGAATAAGCAAATTTTGCACTGTTTTTAAAGAAAATATTTGATTGTTAATGTCATAATTTAGTAAAGCATTCATTTCTTTTATAAGTATCATCATATCAAGGGAAGAAAAGAGGATATGTAATTTAGGTCAGACCAACACATCTTAAGCATTAAAAGATGTGTTTGAAAGATGTCAGTCTCTACATGTTCTGGAAATAAAAACCAGACAAACAATACAATAAAACTTCATGCATCCCATAGAAGTCTGAATAACCAATCACTTAAAATTTCACCATCTGCTCTTACTGAAGCAGCAAGATTGAGGCGTTTTTCGGCCATGATGATCAGAATGTAACAGAATGAGAAACACTAACAGGATTCCCCCCACACACTCTTTCTTATTTACTGCTGTGGTTCTTAATGAAAACCTGAGCTATACAAAGAAAAAGGGAGGATGTCCCCCACCCCATCTCCTAATTGAGTGCTTATAGCCAGTAATAGCTTTTCGCTGCCCTGGGCAGCATGACATTGCCTCATTTGGCCTCGCACAGCTATTATTTCAGGAGGCAGCTAGTGAAGTGCCCCAATCCATCTGCTTGCTTTTCATGGGCTGGTGCCTTCCTTGATGTTGACAGCTGTCTTAATATTCCTGGGCCACCTGCCGCATAGCAAATACTGTGCCGTAATGCACACACAGAAATGTATCCCTCTGGTGGACTTTTTAGAACAAAAAGCATTTCTAAACCATGCTTGCATCCTTGTTGAAAGACTTTAGGGTCAGCACTTTGTTCTCATACTTTTGAGGAGTAATGTGCTTATGCTTTGGGAATGGTAGTTCAGTTACAGTGTGATGAACTTGAGCTTTTCTCACATATCAAATAAGCTATTGAATTGTACTCTTTTTGTAGAAGTCATGGTGGTCACAGGAAGCAGAGGAAGAGAATAAACTGACAGTTATCTCCTCTAGTCAGCCTTCATGGAAATTTCTAGACTAAGTTGGCATGTGTGCATACTAAGTTGCCTCAGTTGTGTCCAACTCTGTGAGACCCCCCTGTACTGTAGCCTACCAGGCTCCACTGTCCATGGAATTCCCCAGGCAAGAATACTGGGTATGGGTTGCCATTTCCTCCTCCAGGAGATCTTCCCAACCCAGGGATCGAACCCATGTCTTATATGTCTCCTGCATTGGAGACTAAGTTGGGGTTCATCCTATGTATGCTCATAGAAGGACTTTCTCTATTCCTATCTGCTTTGCTCATCTGTTCACCCCATCAGACTTGCATCTTGAGGGAAAGCTCTTGGTCTTATCACTGTATCTCTAAGAATGAGTGTGTTTCTGATCCATAGTCAGCACTCAAGGACTAATCCAGGTTTTAAGGTACCTGAAGATTTTTGCAATTTCTCTTTAAAGAAAAATATTTAAAATTAAAAATAAAAATTAGATATAAAAGTGAATGAAAAAATAAATCATACAAATGATCAATTTTAAACGATTAATATTACAAATGTCACAGTCTAGAAAAACAGCATTTTTTCCATTATCTGCCTATTATACTTCTATAATATTTTTTCTTATATTTTTGTTAGTGTATTCATTCATATGACCTTTTCTAATATTTTCTATACATATAGTGGAAAGATAAAGTGTTTCCTTAAATTTGGATGAGCATACATATTGATAGAAAGGCTAGGTAAGCATACATTATATACTTAAATTTGGATGAGCATACGTATTGATAGAAAGGCTTAAATTTGGATGAGCATACGTATTGATAGAAAGGCTAGGTAGGCATACAACATTATATACCCACATACACACTCATTGTGGTATTGCTATAAGTTTGTGCCCTACAAACAAATATTATCATAAGTTCTATTTTACATGATTTTCATTTAAAAGTCTACTGCATTTACAATTAAAAAAATTGTATGCACTACATTATTTAACATATAACTGTTTTGAGTGAAATTACATCAATTAGAAGTGATTCTTTTAAGTTTTGTCTTCTGTTGCCTGAAATAGTTTTCCACAACTCACCTTTTGCTATTGTACATTTTGAATCTTGTTTCACCTCTACTACCCACACATTTTCAGTGTTAGAGGACTTAGGATATGTTTATGTCGCGATAGTGCCTCTGGTCCTGTATCTTAGGTGTAATGCTTGGTGAGTTGCCCAGTGAACAAACTGAAATTAAAGCAGTAACAGCTATTTGGAGAAACTGACAACCATATAAATACATCCCACTAAAAATCCAAACTAAAATCCACACCACACATTTCCCAGCATGTCCTAAAGGGCCTCCAGTAACTCCAATACCAGCTGACTCTAGGAATAAGGTGATGGAGGGAAAATCCAAGTGGAAAGAGATTGTGGTCTTAATTGTGCAGTTTAAACATTTGCTTTTGTAAATTTCATAACCACCACCAAGTGATCACATTCCTGAACTCACCTTGGAAGAGACCATGCCAATGAGGTGCCTTGAAGCTTTGGTTTCATCAGCCTCACAGTAAATATGCTTCTAACATACTCATTAAATGAGGAACTGATCAGTTCTTGAAAGGTAAATCAATGAAAATTCAGGAGTCATTGATTTATGGCTTTAAGCTAATTTTCATAGAGTTTGCAAAGCATTTGAATGAATGAATGCAAGTGTACCTGGTGCCCTGCCTCCATTGAGGCAAACTTTGTCTATGAAAAATTAACTTAAAGCCATAAATCAATGACCCCTGAATTTTCATTTATTTACTTTTCAAGTACTGATCCATTCCTAGATGTCATCTGCTCTTACATTCTGAACTCATAATAATTTCTGAATACTGAGTTCTAAGATTGCATTAGGAAGTCTATAAAAAGGTTGAATTTTAGAGTTTTAAGGATCTTAGAGATTCTAATTTAGCACAGTCATCTTCATTTGTTCATTCAGTTTTTCTTGAAGACATTTAAAGAGTATCTATGGCAGAAGCATATTTACTGTGAAGCTGATGAAGCCAAAGCTTCAAGGCACCTCATTGGCATAGTCATTTCCAATGTGAATTCAGGAATGTGATCACTTGGTATATGGGGCTTCCCTAGTGGCTCAGATGGTAAGGAGTCTGCCTGCAGTGCAGGAGACCCAGGTTTGACCCCTGGGTTGGGAAGATCCCCTGGAGAAGGGAATGGCTACCCACCCCAGTATTCTTGTCTGGAGAATTCCATGAACAGAGGAGCCTGGTGGGCTATAGTCCATAGGGTCACAAAGAGTCTGACCCCACTGAGTGACTAACACTTTTTTTTTATATGAATATATATATATATATATATATATATATATATATATATATATATATATCTCATAGGTTTGTATTGGCCCAACTGTTTATTTTAGGGGTCTCTAATAACATTTATACTATCTTAAACCTTTGCAAGCTGTTTATTAATAGAGGGATTCTAGCTGGATGAACATTCTACTACCTCAACTATCACCACCAATACTATAGATAAATAGTTTCTAGATAAATGAAGTACTTTACCTGACATGATTCTGATGCCTTCTCCCACTGAGGATAGTGATTATTGAAAAAATATGACTAGCCCAGCTTTCCCCTTGAGGGCTATTTTTTTAGAGAAATTATTTTCTTAAATAGCATTATTAGATAAACCCATAAGTCAGTGATAAACTGTACTGGCCCCAATAAGATTTTCTCCCCAGAGAAATATCCTGAACAGTCCACCCTCTGGATAGGTAGTAGGGTGTAGGGCCTGCTTTGGTCATAGTACAAGGGCTAGACACATCTGGTAGCCATCTAGCATTCCTTTGGGGAGATTAATTCTCCAGGCCTTCAAGCTGGAGGGAACAACTGGCTTCCTACTCTTTTTGCTTTCATATTCTCTGGGCTTTCTGGCAAGCAGGCCTTTAATGGAGATTCCTCCCCAAAACAATAAGACTCAATTGGGAACTTTACTTGTCTTATTCTAGTTTATTTTTCTAGCTTTTTCCTCACAGGAGAAGGTTTTCAAAAGAGAAAGTGCTGGGCAATCTTGAGGGATAGTCTGGGGTGAACCCAGCAGAAAGAATCTGTACTGATTTAACTTTGGTAGGTTAAACTGAGCCAGAACAAATTAAGGTGAGCGGCCTTGGTCTCCGCTGCAGTTGGTAGGGGTTAGAGTGCTTCTCGGAGGCAGCTACCTTTGTGGCAGGAAAGTTCAACAGCCCTCAGCTAATGCTGAAATGGGGCTTATGGACATCCTGTCTACCCATAAACAATCTTCTCCTCCAGGACTCCAGTCAGAGCAGGCCAACCTCAGGGTACCTTCCTTCCCCCTCCCTCAAGTCAGAACTGCCTTGGACATTTCATTTTATCTCATTTACTTGTATAGAGTTTTTAGCGAACAGGTATAAGATAATCACTTTTATGACTTCTACACCCTCTCAGGGGCAGCTTGGTTTTAAAACAAACCACCTGGGGTGAATGGGCCCCTTGATATTTTCTCTACTAGCCACCAGGATATACAAAACTAAAAAAAAACAATCTATGCTACTCTATTAGTGAAATAAGTCAGAAACAGAAGGACAAATACATATATTTGGATTCACTTATACTGATGAATCTAAAACAGTCAAATCCATAGAAGCAGCGTGGAAAGGGAGTTGCCAGGGGTTGGGGGAGGGGAAACAGGGCATTATTAATAAACAGGGTATTAGTCAAAGGGAAAGTTGAAGTTATGCAAGATGAGCAAATCTTTGAGTTCTACTTACAGCACAGTGCCTGTAGTTCACAGTACTGTATTATATACTTAAAACTTTGCTAAGAGGGCAGATCTTATGTCATAATTGTTTATAATAATAAGAGTGGGAGGAAAGTTCTGGAAGTCATGGATGGTTTTATATAGATTGTGATGACAGTTTCATGGTGTATATTTATTTTCAGTCTCATCAAGTTGCATACATAAATTATTACAGCTTTTTGTATGTATAAAAAAATAAAACTAAGAAAAGTCAAACGACTGTATTTAGACATGCTGCTGCTACTGCTGTTAAGTCGCTTCAGTCGTGTTCGACTCTGTGCGACCCCATAGACGGCAGCCCATCAGGCTCCCCCGTCCCTGGGATTCTCCAGGCAAGAACACTGGAGTAGGTTGCCATTTCCTTCTCCATTGCATGAAAGTGAAAAGTGAAAGTGAAGTCGCTCAGTCATGTCCGACTCTTAGCGACCCCATGGACTGCAGCCTAGCAGGCTCCTCCATCCATGGGATTTTCCAGGCAAGAGTACTAGAGTGGGGTGCCATTGCCTTCTCTGGTATTTAGACATAATTCAAAGTAAATCTTAAGGACCTTTTGGTTTCCAGATTTCAGTGACGTCTGTGTAATGACTACAAAATATTTGTTTCCCCATAGTTTGAATTATACTTGTTTTTGATCAGCGTCATTTTTGCAAGAGGGCTAGCCGGGGAGCAGTATGTATTAATAACACGGAGTGTGAGAAATATCAAAGCACATCTGGGTTAAGATAAGTTACCCCACAGACAGTAAGCCAGCCGAACCAGAAAGGACCTGTTGACAGACCAGAACCGATACTTACGGCGTCCTCAACTTCTGAGACTGGACCACGGGGTAGCTGCAACTTTTTCAGCCCTGGGAAACTGTTTAAGGAATTACTGTTCGTTAGCTGAAAGGCAGCCTAGGGCACTCTGGTACCGCAGTTTAGTTCATGAGTTTCTTTCAAACTTTAATTAATGAACTTGTTTCAAAAGTCTGAAAACCGTTCCTTGCACTGACTGGACGATAGAAAAACAAATCAGTTATAGAAAAAAATTGAGAGAAAAGACAAATGGGCTGGCAGGCTGAGCTCTTTTGGGCTGGAAGCCCGGAGCCCGGCGTTGCGGGGTGGCGCGTCCCCCCGGATCTCAGGCCCATACTGAGAACGGGGACCGGCCAGCGGCGGCGGCCGGGCCCGGGCTCGGGGCGGAGCCGCGGCCTCTGGCTCCTCCTGGGGGCGGGCGGCCCGGGGGTGGAGGGAGGAGCCGCCTCAGAGCACGAGAAGGAGTAGTGCTGGCAGCCCTTCGCGCCCGCGCTTCTACCGCCCGGGATGGACTGAGCCGCGCCGGCTGCCCGCGCCGAGTCGCTCCTGCCCTCGCCGGGTCCCACGGCCCCGGACCGGGCTCCGGACACAGCCTCACGCGTTCCCTCGGACCGGCTGCCGCGCCGGGGAGATGTCCGGCGGCCGGAGAAGGGGCGGCGCCCCCTGGCATAGCTTTTCCCGATTCTTTGCTCCCCGAAGCCCTTCCCGGGACAAGGAAGAGGAAGAGGAGGAGAGGCCAGGGACAAGCCAGCCGCCCGCGCCGGGCCGGGACGCTGCCAGGTGGGAGCCGCGGGGGTCGTCGGGGGCCCCGCGCCGACTCAGGACGGGGGGGTTCCTGGCCCCGGTGCCCGCAGCCGGCCGCTGTCGGCCAGGCTGAGCTCCTCACTTTCTGTTCTCCTTCTTCCATTGCTGAAGTTTTTTCCTTCTCTCTCAGTTCCCGCGCCGCATCACTTGGTCTGTAAATCCTGGTGAAGTCCGTGGCCAGCGGCCGGGCCAGCCCGCGGGGCGCTCAGCCCCCCATCTCCCGTCCCCGGACGCGGTTCGGTTCCCGTCCCACACTCGCGTCTGCTCTAAGTTCTCCGGCAGAAGCGAGTCCCCCGGCGTCCTGCCGGCGGTAATGAGAAAGAGTAGTGAGCCCAGCCGTCCGCCAGGGCGAGGAGGGCGCGATCCGAAAACCACTGCGATAGGAAAGGTAACGCTTTGGAGCGCCACCCGCTCGGCTGGGATTTTGCCGTCTTAATCGTAGTTTCTCAAAATATTTTTTTTTTTTTTTAAGAATGATGATGCTGAGTTCCCAAGACCCCATCAAAATGTCAAACCGTTGCTAGTCTTATTTACCATTTCCTGACATTTAAATGATGCCACCCTTCTTTCCCAAATCTCGGAGAAAACATCTGCCTCAAGATCCCAGATGGATTCCAGAAACCTGGACTCGAGCTGTCTTGGTTTCTGTAATAATAAAAACGTGCCCCTTTTTTTGCAGTTTTTTCTCCATCCTCCACCTGCTGCTGTAAAATCGAGCTTTTTGAAAAATTCATGATTAATAAAAATACCTGTTCCGGAGTCTTTTCATCTGTCCTGAGGGAGGAAGAGGGGTTAAGTGATATACAACTCGCTGTTTAAAACTTTTGCTGGCTAGAGAGGCTTACTGCTGCCTCTTCCCCCACATTGCACTAGAAGATGACTCGTGATTGGAAGGACGGTCTCCTGAAAGCTGTGTTTACTTAGGTCGTTAAAGGCTTCCTGGAGAGCTTCAAAGAAAACTGGATAGGAAGCAGAACTGTAACTGATTGAGCTGCTTCCATCAGGATTCATTCCTGTCTTGTGATTGGATCCTGGGCGTTTATGTGTTCCTCAGTTTCCCTGCTTGTGAAGCATTTGCATTTATATGACCGTCTTAACAAAACTGCCACATCTTTCCAAGAAGGTTCCTATTACAACTAGAAGACTTCTTCTGTGAGACTTAGCTATTATTGCCCTCTTAAGAGAGAATTTAAAATTCAGACTTACATAGTAGTTAAAAATAGTTTTGAAGTCTGACAGGGCTCAACCAGAATGTCAGAACGCTGGTGTAGGCAGACAGCCCTTGGTGCCTGCCGTCACTGTAACAGCACTGACGATCTTGGATGATAATATGGAAACAGTATTGAAGAGAAACCTGAAGTAGACTCGGAACTAGCCTTGAGTCAGGATTAGAAGGGCCAATTTCATGTTCCTATCAGAATTGTCCTGAAAGCTTGCCGCCTCCCTGCCCTATTTTGGTTTTTTGGCCACTTCTCAAATCTAATCTCTTTTTCTTTCGGGTGCTAGCCACTCCCGCAACTTGTCTGTCTGCTTACCACTTCTCCATTCTCCTTATCTCCAGAGAGGCACAGACTGCCGCTTTTTGACAATCATAATTTTAATTGTGCTTATATGAACTCTAATTTTATCCTTCATCCGTTTTAGAACTTGCCAGATGTTAAGGGGATAGTGGATAATCTTTTGTGTGGGTGTTTTACCTTTTAAATGAGCTTAAATCTTTTCTTTTCAAGGACATAAACACAAAGCCTTTACTGAAAGTTTAATGAAACAAATGGAAACGCTTAGTAGTACCGAATGTGCTAGTAACACAACACCCTGGTGTTAACAAGATTGGAAACAGAATTGTGATTTGTCGCTGTGGTCTTATTTCAAAATGTAAGAGTATTTTGGCTGTTTCTTTTAGAGGCAGTAAAAACTCCTGGTTTTAGTGGGAGCCTGGTTTACCTTTTGTACTGGTGATTTTAGATGCAGGGGAGTCTGTTCAGACATGGGACTGGGTGTGATAGGAATGTAAAGATGACTGAGAAAAAGGCTGTTTCAAGGAACTGGGAGAAGCTGAGGAGACCACTTGAAAACAGCCATCCTAGTACCTATGACGTGTCTTGTTTAGTTGTTAAGTCATGTCCAACTCCTTGCGACCCCATGTAGCCTGCCAGGCTCCTCTGTCCATGGGATTTCCCAGGCAGGAACACTGGAGTGGGTTGCCATGGTGTGTCTGGCACATTACAATTAACAGAATACTTTAAAAAATACTACACCTGAGGTTGGACAGACATGTATGATCAGTATTCTAGTTTTGCTATAAAAAACAGCTAAAGAAACATTCCCAGAGTCACATAGCTACTTTTCAGTTAAAGAACAAGTTTGTGCAGTACCTGCAACTCAGAGGCCACTTAACATTTATTAAGGATTAATGTCTGCATCCTGACTTTTTCTTGTACTCGAAGTGCATTCTCTCAAACTTGAGTTGTACAGTCTCATTTTTTGCACTCCCAGTGTTGACTTACATGAGTTTCGTGATGTAACTTGTGTAGGTAAAAATACAAATGGGACATAAATTCCTTAAGAACAGAATTCCTTAACAATTCCTTAAGAACAGAATTGAAAATTAAACACAGACGTAACCACAAGACCAATAAAAATAAAATTTACAGCATTATCCTGGCAGCTGTTTTTTGGCTACTCACAAAATGCATATGGTACCAACTAGGAAAAAAACAAAGTTTTTGAGGAGTTGCCATGACTGTACCACTGTGTACCATGCCATGATTCAGGTTTTCCAATATTTCCCCACTTGAATCACAGGAAAACTTTTGCTTTTATGGTGTGCTGTAAGATATTTGGACATCATTTGCTGTGAACACGTCATTTATATACTGTATTCTCTGCTGCTCTCATTAACCTGCAGCAGTTAAAAGTCTGTTTGCATCAACACTGGTACGTATGTGAATTCAGGTGTTGGCAGTTGAATTGCTTGTTAATACTCTTTATCTTCGGTGGTTGACCACATCCAGAAAGTGCTTATATTAATTTGTTTTTAATTATATAGAAATGAAAACTGCAGTTGAATTCAATTCATGGCTGTAACGTTTAGCCCGGTTTATGAGTGTGCAATGAATGGGCTCAGCAAAAGTGATAGGGGAGAGCCAGGAGGGCTTCATGGGGGCGGTGGTTTTATCTGGGCCTTCAGGGCACTGATGGTGTTTTCCACAGGTAGAGAACCTAGCCAGGAAGATGGAAATAGGGGATGGATCTTCTAGGCTGAGCAAAGGCCTGGGATTATGATCTCTTGAGGGCTGTATACATCAGTGCGGGCAGTGTGAAAGAGGCGTTAAGACAATTAGATTTAGCACTGGGTCATAAAGAGTGTTTGGTCTCAATTTAGAGAATTTTTGTGAAGCCCCGTTCAACAGGTACTGCTAAACTGTGAAATTCAGAGGATACCTGCCTTCTAATTTTCCTTGCTTTGAGAAAACGATCTCTCAATTTTGTTTCTTTGCTGTATCACACATGATAGTGAGGCAAGAACAGCATTTATCAAAAGCCGACTGTGCACTCTTTGGGCTGGGTACTTTTACTTGTATCGTCTTTTTAAACATTACCCTCAGCCTGGAATGTTGGTATGCTTAAAATTCTGACAACTGAGGAAACTGAGGATAAGATAATTCCCAGAGGTGGCATCTTGGAAGGAACAATTCTTTGCTGAACTGGACTCTCCTGTCCTTTGCAGGACATTTGGCATCTGTGGCCCTGCCCACTAATTACCAGGAGCATCCTGCAGTCACTGGGAGAACCCAGAACACCTTCCCCAAGGTGGGCGGGAGGGAGAGCACTCCCAGGGGAGAACAATTTATCCCAAATCATAACTGGGATAAGTTTCAGGGGTGAGATTTGAGACTGGGTCTCTCTGACTCAGAAACTCTGATTCTTTTTCCACACCATCTTGCCCACCAACCTTCTGAACTGTGCTCCTTCAAAATACATCTGAATATGTAATTTAGTTGGACCTTTCCTTCCTTTGTTCCAGAATGGGTAACAGTGTGGCCTGTTTCACATATACTCTTTTTGACTGTTCCTTTGAGTGTCCCAGTGTAGTGCCATTGATAGAAGGTAAGACAGGATCACTAGACCCAAGGAGCAGGGGCTGTGTCTCATTTATCTTTTTGTCCTCTGTACCTAGCTCAGGTGAGGGAGTGAATCTCTGTTGATGGATCATTAAAACGCTTATTAGTGGCTTTTCACGAATACACTTTTCACTAAAACACTTATTAGTGGCTTTTCACAGGGTAATACCCTCCTGCCCTTAAAGTGGGCATTTTTGAGACATGGTAGGGGATGGGTACCATAAAGTTCTCTAGAGAGTGTTTGGCTCTTGATTTAAAGTTCAGAGAATATTTGCTTTTCACTATGGCTGAGTGTGGCTGATAAATGGGTTGAGCCATGATACTAGTGTGCTGAAGTGTAGGAGATAGTTTCATCAAATGTTAATAGTGCCTCTGATACCAGCTGTTAAGTTAAATGTTGACCACGGCATCATTTATGTAAGAAAAAGGAGTTTTGTGCTCTGAATTTTCATGGTGATTACATTTCAAATAGTGATTTGAAAGCACTGTATAAAATAATCAGTAATAGTTTGGTGGCATAAGATACCTATGTTGTGTTGAAGGGCATCATCTGAGGCTCATGCCTGCAGCAACAAAGATGACTGGAAAATTCCAGAAGTCCTCAGCTGTGAGTATTTTGTGAGAATCTTGAGCTTCCAGGTTAATGGAAAACACAGAACCTACTTTTGGCAGTGAAGTAGAAATATAGACTGTTTTAGAGTATTGAAACCATACTTTTCTTCAAGTGAGAATCTGTCTTTTGGGTTTAACAGGGTGTCTGCCAGATGTCTAACTTGAGGATTCTGTTTCTTGCTGAGGACATTTCCTTGAAAACTAACTCGATTGTACACTCTAAATGTATGTTGAATTGCAAGTGTACCTCAAATTGATCTGCAATAAACTTAATCACAACTTCTAATTTTTTTGAAGCAAACATTTCATCTCAGTGGAGAATATGTAAAAAAGGGTAATAGTGAATTTTATAAAGAAGAAAACAATTTTCCTTCAAAGTATTACCAGAGTTCTGATGAAGTACACTCGTGTGCAGATATACCAAAAATGCCAGTGCAGCTATGATAACTAGAAAACAGATTGACGTACATTCAAACTCGGGAAGGTAATCCAGACTGTCTACTGAAGAGAGAGGATTAGCATGAAATAAAAGTTCAAGAAGTCATGTTTCTCTTGAGCCTGTCCGTTCCAGAAATTTGACTGCTATGTGTTGAGTATGTTGCTAAGGTGTGGGATACAAAGATGAATAAAAGACTGAAACTGCCCTCAAATAGCTCGTAAATTAGTGGAGGAGATAAACCTGCACGTCTCTGTTTTCCAGATGAACTCATGATAAGCCAAATGTGCATTTGGTATGTGTGACTTGTGTGGTTCAGAACACACTCACTGTTTCATGAGTGTCACACATTGCATGAGGACTTTGAACGGGCTTTCAAAGTATCTTCTCACTCTCTTCTCTCTAAGCATGGTTTGATGAGCATCCTTTGCCGAGGCAGACTCGTGGGGAGATGGGGTAGGAGCTGTACCAGCAGGGTGAGTGGACATGATTTCCCTTGGTCCCTCCTGCTGCTCCTTGACCCAGCAAGTCTTAGATGCAGGCAGAAAAGCACATTCTTGCAAAAAATCAGCATTCCAAGTGAGTGGACATCCTTATACAGAATGGTTGGGTGTTGACAGAGAAACAAATTGGTTTTGTGACTAGAAATAATTCGTTGTGTGGCAGTCATGAATGCCAAGTACTGGTACGGCTCCAGCAGGGTTATCCCTCAGTGTTTAACCCCTGGGGGTATTTAACTGGAAATATGCCAAAGCAGTGAAACAACTAAAGTTTGCTTTAGTTGTTTAGTCAAGTGTTCCTTTGTGCCTGACAGATTAGTGACAACAAAACTAAACCATCCTTAATTGAGGCCCTAGTAAGATCCAAGCCCTGTGCTTGGGGCTTTCAACCTATACAACCACCTAATACTCAGAGCAACCTTATGAGACAGGAATCTTTACTCCCTTTTACAGACACATAATTTAAGGCTTGGAGAGGTCCAGTAGCTAATCAAAAGTCTCACAAATCTTGTGGTAGAGTGAGGAGTCATCCTCCTTCCTGAATTCAAAACCTACAGCATTCTGTGACTGCTGCTTCTGCTCAACTTGGGAAGAAGACCCAAACAGAAGGCAGGGTTTAGAAAATGTTTTGAGTGCAGATAAGACCATGGCCTGCAGATGGCCTGGGTCAGTGCTCAGTACAATAAAGAATTGATGCTCCTGGCATTTGAGAGAGGAAATTATATATACTTTATACATTTATATTTAAACACATAAAAAGGGTTAGTCTCCTAAAAAGATAAAAATTAAGCCTATAGCAAGGTACCATATTCCACCTGTCTGATAATCAAAACTTGAGTTCAGTGTAGGTATACAGGAGCTCTGGTATACTGCTAGCGGGAGTGTAAATCGAGACACCATTTTGGAGGGAAATTTGATGAACTCTATCAACATCATACCTTCACATACCCTGATTTAACAGTTCCCTTTTAGAAATTCCACTGGATGTATACAGCTTGCAAAACAAGCCCAAAGTTGACACTACAAATTTAGTCATTGCAGTGTTGTTTTAATTAGCAAGAGATGAAGATTAAAATGAAGTCTTATCAATAGTGGACTAATTGGTAGATCACCATGTATCCATGTAGTGGACTATTATGTGGCTGTCAAAAAGAATGATAAAGCTTTTTGTATACTGATAAGAAAAATACATTTAAAAATCTTTGTAAAACAAGATACAAACCACTGTGTATAGTATGCTCCCATTTGCATTTGAAAATGGGGGAGTATGGAAAAAGTCTGTTCCCACTGTTGTGTTAACTATTTGGGAAGGATGAGAGACTGGGTGAAGGAATGAGGAATAGGAGGGAGACTTCTTCATTTTAGACCTTTTTATACTTAAAAAATTATATGAATTACCTATTTCAGAAAACTGGTTATGACCTAGTGAATACCTTTGTATAAAAGAGGATAAAAGAATTTATGATCCTGTGTTGGCAAAAATTCTCCAAAGGAAAAATGAACTCCATTCACTTGTTCAAATGAGAAAAGTTACGATCGAGGCTACAAATAAATGGAATGTTTATAATGCCAAATAATTGAATATTTAGATACTTTCTGCAGGTATGAGGGAGGTATATGTATTTTTAATCTGCAACGTGAAACTGGGTAGAGTTAATAGAGCCTCAAAAATACCAACTCATTTTTGTGAGATCACCTGAATCATCACTTCGAGTAGCCATGTGACTCTGAGCCAAAATATTCTCTCAGTCTTTGATTATAAAGGAAAGGAGATGGCCCTCATAGCTAAGGTCTCTTCCAGCTTTAGAATGCCAGCCAAAACTCCGTAGGGTAACAGGTGTATGCAGGATAGGTTAGGAAGACTTTTGTTTTACTGGAAAGATCACATGAAAATGCTTTGGGTATTTCCTCTGTGTGTTCCTAACATTTTCATCGTTTGATTTGAAAAGCTCACCAATGTTTTTAACAAGAATCCCTTTGGTACCACTCATGCCAGGCGCTGTGCTAACCTCTGGGAATCCAGTGCAGCATGGCATTGGTTCAAAACACTCCTGCAGTTTTTGTGGGGAAGGCAGACATAGCACAAATCTTCCTTCCCTTCTTAAAATAAGTACCAGCGTGTCTCACGGGCTGTGGAGTATTTGACAGGGGTGGCCCACTCTTAGAGGAAACTGTTTTAATCTCCTTCAGTCTGTTCCTTCTGATCTTTCTGTACATGTGTCTATTTACTATTCTTGATTTGTAAACTTTAGACAATCTATATTGGTTTCTGGTGATGGTAGATGAGGATTGAGCTATTTTATATCTCTTTCCACTTCTCTTCATTCAGCCAAAATAAGTGTTATAATTAGGGGATTAAATCAAAAGTCAACTTTTCCATGTATATAAAATACAGCTGTTTAGAATAGCACAACATACTTTTGAAGGAGCATCATCCCCTTTTAAAGGACACCTCTTATATGTCCTTTATGATAAATAGCGCAAATGACAGAAAAGACGTGAAAATGGTATTTGAATGCTCTCATGAGTACTCATTTTATGTGATAGCTACATGATATGTTAGAAATTTCTGCTTTACTCTTTATATTAAAATTTATACAAAATATGGATATGACCTGCAGGTCATAATTTTTTTTCTGTAACTGCTGTGCTTATAACAAGGAATGAAATTCTTTGAATTTTATATTTTGGTAACTGGGAACAGGTAGCGTGAGATGTAAACTCTTAACCTTTTATCGTCTTTGCTGTCAAAGTACTAAAAAACATACTCTGGCTGGACAGGTGTTCTTGCCTGGAGAATCCCAGGGACCGGGGAGCCTGGTGGGCTGCCGTCTATGGGGTCGCACAGAGTCGGACACGACTGATGTGACTTAGCAGCAGCAGCAGCAGCTGGACAGCTGGCATTGTGCTATATTAATCAAAGCCGAAAATGTGTGTGGTAATCAGTTTAATTGTTCCATTGTTCTATTAGAGGTAGGTAAATAAGATCTTATTTGGGAATGTTACATTTATTATGATACGAAGAAATTGCTATTATGTACTATTTGTACTATTAGTATTTAGCTGTTTGTCTTCTCTAGGTTCATTGCTTGCATTTTTTCACTGACTTGTTTTTACTTGCCTTTTAGAATCAACTACAATACTTTGGGATTTTTGTTTGTTTGTTTGTTTTGCTTGCCTTTGAATAGTAATATACACTCTTCTAAAACAGGTATGAAATTAAAGAAAAATCAAAAAGAAAAAAAAGCACAACTCATACATAACCACCCAGAGACAAGTTCTGCTAGATCACTTCTGATACGCGTGTCTACATGTATACATATTTTTAGAAAAAGTGAAAGTCTTCTTCAGGATTTTGAAACTTGATTTTTTTCCCCACTTAACATTGGTGCTTTATCATTTTATACAATAGTACATATACTCTTAGAAATAATTAAAATAATTTAATTTTAATCTTTTGGAAGATCTTAGATGGGTCATCACTTTTCAGAATCTAGTGTGAATGTCTTAATGTGTCTCTGTTTACAGAGGGTTTGTATTCTGATGGGAAAGTTATATAGATTTATATATAATGTGCTTTGTAGTAAAATAAAGTGAGATGAGGGAAGAGGACGTGACAGAAGTAGTGAGTGTGGAGTAAGGTATAGAGAGGATGCTCGTGAGGCCTGTCTGCTGGGTGACACCTGACCCAAGACCTACATGATACTTGAATTAATGTGAATGAATGTTAATCGTTCAGTGATGTCCAACTTTATGTGACCCCATGGACTGTGGCCCACCAGGCTCTTCTGTCCATGGGATTTCCCAGGCAAGAATATTGGAGTGGATTGCCATTTCCTTCTCCAGGAAATCTTCTTGGAAGATCAGGAAATGAGCAAATCAGAGCAAAGGACTTTCCAGGCAGAGGGAAAAGCCTGTTTCAAGATCCTGGGGCAGGCTCATGTTGGCACAGGTGTCAGAACAGGCAGAGACAACAGAATGGAAAGGAGCCAGGGGCCAGATGAGGTCAGCCTTGGTCAGGAGTTGAGATGATAAGATTACTTTTTAAGAAAACTATCACTTGAGCATGGGTTTGTATGTGCGTATATATTTGTATCCTCTTAAGTAGTTTTTCAGCTTGTTGGTCTCGGAAGACTTGACAGAGGAGGAACGGCCTGAGTTGGAGGTGAGGTCAACCTTGGTCAGCCACTGGGAAGGTCCAGGCTCACCTGTTCTGGGGTCTCCAGAGCTCCTCTCTCAGGTGGTGTGTCAAGTGGTACACGAATGAGTGTCCCATTCTAGACTGCAGCTAGAGTACTGCTTTGAGTTCATGTCACAGCAAAAGATCAGGGTATTGATCCTTGTGAGGTTGGTCACAACTGTTCAGAATCTGAGGGGTTTGAGGAAGAGGACTTTGGGAGAATACAGCAGTTGCTGATGTCACGTGTAGTTGGACAGCTCAGGTCATGTCAAACTGCCTGAGATTCTCACTTTGTAGCCTGTGATTGAACTGTAATTATGGCTCTCATTTTGGGAGCAAGTGATAGGAACAGGAAGTAAATCAGCTTCCAGGTAGATAGAAAAAATAGGAGAGGGTTGACATTATGGGGAAAGAACTGTCAGAAGCTCTAAGACTGCAAAGCCATGGAGCTTCATGATCATATGTATTACTCTCCTCCCTGCTCCTAGTTTCTCTCCAAAGAGGTCTGACGTTGAGACACCAGATGTTTGGGCTAAAATGCATGCTGTTTGACTGTCTTAAAAGTGCAGCTTTTACTTACCTTTTAATTTGAAACCCAGAAATAGCCATAACCACCTGTTTTATATTCTGCTAATGGTCATTAAAAAAAATACAAGTACTACTCTACTGCTGGCAGTCGCTGTTTATGAATGGACAGTTTTCCAGATGGTTGTTTGGAAATTGTCAGTGTGGAACTCTGTTTTTATCCCTGCAGAAGCAGGGTTGGAGATGCTGGGTAGGGCTCCAGGCCAGTAGATAAAAGTCAGTTTAATCTGTAATGTACTGTACCTTCAGTTGGGCTTCTCTGGTGGCTCAGACAGTGAAGAATCTGCCTGCAGTGCGGGAGATCTGGGTTCAGTGCCAAGGTTGGGAAAATCTCCTGGAGGACGGCATGGCAACCCACTCTAGTATTCTTGCCTGGAGAATCCCCATGGATAGAGGAGCCTAACAGGCTATAATCTGTGGGGTCACAAAGAGTCGGACACGACTGAGCAACTAACCACAACCACACAGTACCTTCAGTACAACAATGAGCAAAGAGAACTCTAGAGCTTGTCTAGTGAAGATGTTTCAAGAAAAGATCCCCAAGGTAATGTAGGTGCCCCATGGCATGAGCAGGCCCTTTGGAGGGTATGGGGGTAAAGTTCAACCTATATTTCAGCACTTGAGTGGCCATGAGAGGGAGAAATCCAAGGGAATAGAGAACAGGCCCCGTGGTGGCCTCAGTCACTTTGAAGTCAGGGACAGTAGAAGCTCTGTCTCCTTGTTGTCACGCCCTAATATTTTAACTGAATTGGTTTCTTGATCACAGTCTTTCTCTTTCTTTACCACAAAAGCTTCAAGATTCATCTGCCTTTTCTTCTTTCTACTCACTCTGCTTATTGGAGGGTCATATGTGATTTTAGATCTGGCAGAGGGCTGGTCTGATCCTTTCAATGTACGTGTTTGAAAAAGGAAAATCCGTAAAGGGGCATTTTGACTGAAGAGCCATCCCTGAAACAGATCCCTGTCCATTTCGAGTTTTTGCAGAGCTTTTCGCTTCTGGTAACAGCAAGAAACAGAGTAGGATGGGAAGAGATCCCCTCCTTGTTCCACAGTCTTTTTCATTTAGTCCTCCAAGGAGGACTGCCAGAACTAGCAGGGTTTTATGTTAGTGAGGGAAGAGAGAAACAGATTAACCTGTATTCTCATTCCCTGTCCTCAGCTATATTGCTGGTACTGTAGACCGCCCCTTCTAGGATGAAAGTGAAAACCTAGAGTGGGAAAGAGAGGAGGCAGAGAAGAGAAGTCCTCAGCACAGGCCCCTAGGAATGGTGGCAAGTTCCTGGGGGTAGTGGGTTGGGGGACCTGCTTATGGATCAGGCCATGCCCAAACCAGGCATGTGTGTTCCATCACTCAGTCATGTCCAACTCTCTGCAGACACATGGACTGTAGCCCATCAAGCTCCTCTGTCCTTGGGATTTCCCAGGGAAGAATGTTGGAGTGGATTTCTGGTTCCTTCTCCAGGGGAATTGTCCTTACCCAAGGATCAAACCTGTGTCTCCTGCACTGCAGGAGGATTCTTTACCCGCTGAGCCACTGGGGAAGCCCCAAACAAGGCACCACCTTCTATTGAAGTCACCTTGAGTTTGTGAATGCTCAGAATTATGGCCATGATGTTACCAGTACCAGAGATTGCCTCCTTTCTGGAAATAGCAAGAAATCACAGACTCGGGAATCCACTGAAAAGTGGGCTGGCCTTTGGAAGACAGTTATGGAAGCTGTATTCAGTTCTTCAATACTTCCAGATTTTTCTGATGCAGCCACCATAACGGTGTGTGAGAGAAACGGCAGAGTAAGAGGTGGTACTCAGCTGCCTTGTTGCAGGAGGGGGAGGAGTGAAGAACTTTGTCTTCCTCATGCTGCCTCCACCCACATCCGTTCCTGCATGACTATCCAGTGACCGTCTAGGAAGGGGCATTCTCACCCCTTGAGGGACTGACTCTGGAAGAGGCTGAGCAGTATCCCTTGGGTTTCAGTCTGTGGTAAACACTCAAAGAGGGGATTTTTTTTCCCGTCCCGCTGGACTTTGCATACCCTGCATGCTCATTCAGGCAACAGCTCTTCACTGGGACCATCTCTGCTGAACATCAGTGTTAGAAAATGGGCGCTATTTCACAGGAGTGAGCTTTCAAAATAATTGATACCTATCCTTTAATTATCACCATATAACACATTTAAATAATGGATATCCCTCCAACCAGATCATTCTTTTCTCTGTGCAACGCTCAGTTGCTGGTTTCAGCTCAGTAAAGAGGCTCTCACGCTGTTGTTTATCAAGAACATGACCAGAGGACGGCCTGCATCTGAACAACCCAGGGAAGGGGGCGCCGGTTGTGGAAAATGTGGATTCCTGGGCCCCACTCCAGCTGGAATCCTTGACTGTCAGGCCCCCACATCTGTTTAATAAACAACTGTGCAGGTGATTATGGTGCCTCTAGAGAGGGATTCTTAGGGAAAGAGGACCAGGGCATTGTCTGGTGTGTTCACTGCTTGTTTCCTAGTATGTACCGAGAACAGCGTCTGGCACCTAAAAAGTGCAAGGACATGTCTGGTGACTGAGTTCTTGGACCTAGTTTTCTCCTCCTTACTTTCTGTGAGTTGGGGAATCTTGTTAGAATTTGATTAAAAGTAATAGTGTAAGATATTTTAAGTGAGAGGATAGGGGCTCTCTGTGTAAATTATTTGAGCTTTAGAATGTAAAAATGCCTTCTTTTTTTATGGCCCAGGGGGTTTGTTTTATTTTATGCCTGGCATAAAATAAGTGGATTTTTAATGGCTATACATTGGATTCCTGGTTTTCAGCTATGGTCTAAATAAGGCTGCATCAAAAATGAGGAGCTTCTGTGTCACTTTGACCTTGACGCTTATCTAGATTTAATTTCCCAAGTTGTGTTATCTAAGTTAGATGAGGATGTTAAAATTCAAGGTAGTCTTATTTGTGCCCACGTGTGATCATGATGCCTGCCCCCTCACCCCCTCCCTTGAGCAGAATGTGTACTTTCTAAAAATACTGCTATTGAAATACTCCCAGGTCCCAAAGGGGATTAAATTGTGAGAGAACAATAGGAAAGGCTTGTCTTTCCTAAGGTTTGAGATCATCTGAATTTGAAAAGTTTTTCTTTCTCTTGTATTTTATTTTTGAGTCTGAGAGTACCAGTCCAAGCCTTTTGAGACTTTTCTGTTAATATTTCTTCTTTTCCTTTTCTTTCTTTCTTTTTCTTCTTTTTAAAATCTAGGCTGACATCTAAATATACAATGTTTCAAGTATCTTTATGAATCCTGTCCTAATTTTTGTGTGTTTGGTTTATAAGTCAGTTGAAAATACCTCTGTTCCTACTGAGTAATCGTCTCCCAGCCCAACTTCTCTCTTTTATATCTTTTGAGAAAAATTGTTGCTGGATGAGAGTGGATGGTACATTCTTTCAAGAGACTTACATACTAGTGTGTCATTAAGGAAAAAGGACTACTGTGTATTATTATATTGTTCTTAATGGCACAGTGTTTTCTGATTATGCACACACAAACAGAATGTTTGATAGCAGTTATTTTTACAGTCCATCTGACAAACCATACTTGAGTGCCTTCACAATGCCAAGCGCGATGCTAGGCTTTGGGATACAGCCATGAATGATACGGTCCCTGGGTTATATGAGTTCAAATCTAGTTAGACAAATGGACAACCAGCCAGCCATTATGGTAATTACTGGCAGGAATGTATGAGGGGTATCACTCTGTGCAGTGGGGGCACAAAAATTACAGGTTAACATAGAAATCAATTGGGAAGGATTAGGAGTTGGACAGGGTGGGGAAGGGTGTTGCAGGCAGGAGGAGAAAGTAGTGTGCTGGTATGTGAATTTGGTGTGTTCTGAGAATGGGTTCTAGGTGACAGGTATGTCTGCAACCAGGTCATGAAGAACTTTCTATAGTTACACTAAGGACTCTTCATTTCATTCATCAGCTGATGGAGAATCACTGAAGGAGTTTTTGAGCAGAAGAGTATCATGGTCAGATTAATGATCACTGTGTCTAAGAAGAATGGATTGAACCAGAGCCATCCGGAGGATGTCAGAGACGAATGGAGAAGGGATTCCAGACATCTAGGAAGGACATGGGGAAAGCTTTAACTGAAGCACTGATTTTTCTACTTAATCCAGAATTTTAAAATGTTGTTTGTTTTAAAACTTGACACATTTTAAAATTTTGGTTTAGCCATAAGATTCATGAAAGATAAACCTTAGGATATAAATTTCAACAAGTTTTACAAAGTGTCAAGTATTAACTGCTCTTGGTGATTTCAGTTTTAAATTCTTCAGTTGTTTGCGCAATGCAGAATGCTTATGTTCTGACTTAAAACTTTTTTTTTTTTTTTTGGCATTTTGTGTGTGTTTACAGTGTGGAAATAATTATAGCTACTTGAAAATCCTAACTTCTGCCTTAAATCCCATGGACCCTCAGCTGCATTTTCTGCAGAGCTTTTGTACTGGGAAAGACACTTTTTACTGTTTTCATATACAATTTCAGTAAGGCAGTGAGCTTATAGTGTTAGTCGTTCAGTCATGTCCGACTCTCTGTGACCCCAGGGGCTGAAGCTTGCCAGGCTCTTCTGTCCACGGAATTCTCCAGGCATGAATACTGAAGTGAGTTGCCATTTCATTCTCCAAGCTTATAGAATACCCTGTGAACGCTCTAAATAAATATACTTTCAGAAATCTTGAACTAGGATACTAAATTGTCTATTATATATTTAGACAGATTATATTTAGAAATTAACTAGATTCAAAATAGACTGTAGTTAGAAAATACACTTATCAAATCACCAAGGTTAGTAGTATTCATGGTTATACCCCAAATGTTTATATGATGCTATTTTTATGTGTATTTTGCCAGTCTTTTTTTTATTTGAGCTTAGATAGACAAGTATTGACATTTAATTTAAAAAAAACTGAATTATAAATAACCTTGTGGCAAAAGATAAGCCTAGTAAAACAGGAAAAAACAAAGATAACCCACTCACATTTAAAATGTTAACCATTTAAGACATTATTTTATAGACATGTCCATGTATATGGGTTACAATTCTGACTTGTACATTTTTTTTTCTACTTTGTCCCTATTTTTCCCTATGGAGTTTTCATATGTTAAACATATAGCTTATGTATTTATTTACATGCTTAATTTTTCTTACTGGCATTTGAGCATGGCCGTATCTTTTCTGTCCTTGTATTCCTGCATAGAGTCTGAGACTGAATGAAATTTGAATCCATTGTATTTTCCAGGTGTTCATCATCTATTTTTTCCTTCTTTTTTTTTTAAATCATTGTCATTTGTTGCCTGGATAGGCTGCTCAATTGTACTGGATTGTATGGATAGAAAATCTTAAGTAGCACAAATAGTGTCCTTGCTTAGTATCCTAATGGGAGCTGTGGAACCCCCCTTCCCATTCCCTCTCCTGCCAGTCACCACGATTCCATCCATGTGTTTTTCCCCACCCATCCATTCTCCTGCCTGAAGGCTTCCCAGTGCTAACAGAACAAAGGTCACATTCTGTGATGGGTCAGACAGGTTCTTCTTGGTCTGGCATCTACTAACCTCTGTTCTCATTCTCATCTCTAGCAGGATTATTGCTGCCTGTCACAAGATCCTGTGCTTCAGTCTTATCTTAAAAACAAACAAGCAGAACTCGGTGGTGGTGGTTTAGTCGCTAAGTCCTGTCCAGCTCTTGCGACCCCATGGACTGTAGTCTGCCAGGCTCCTCTGTCCATGGGATTCTCCAGGCGAGAATACTAGAATGGGTTGCCATTTCCTTCTCCAGAGGATCGTCCCAATCCAGGAATCGAACCCACATCTCCTGCATTGCAGGCATATTCTTTATCGACTGAGCTACCCCCCAAATACTGTATCATTATCAACCCCTGCCTTTGTACCTCCTACATGGGCACTTGACTGAGCGGGCAGAGTCTCTGCCTCTTGCTTCCTCTGTGCTCCGTGCCACTTCATTCATTCGGCAGTTATGAATGAGTTTTACTTGTACCAGACTGTATTATTAGTTTGTTTATCAGTGTCTCCTACTAGACCTTGTTTTACGAAGATCCTGACCTACTTGTTCTTAAATCCTCAAGGCCATGCACGATTCCCAGTTCATGGTAGAGTGCCACAGTAATCTTTAGAGTGAAGCTGCTCAATTTGTCTCAGATTATGAAAGTATGAAAACAAAATAAAGTGTTGATGTAAAGAGTTAATTATCTAGATCTAAAATGTATACGTACCTAATAGGCAAAATAGGTTATTATCACATCTTATAAGATATCTGTGAAGGTATTCCAGACAAGACAGTTAAAAGTGACTATCTGGAAAATCAGATTTTTAAGGCACCATCTGGGACACACTTGTGTGTACTTAGTCGTTCAGTTGTGTCTGACTCTTTTCGACTCCATGGATTATATAGCCTGCCAGGCTCCTTTGTCCATGAGGATTCTCCAGGCAAGAATACTGGAGTGGGTTGCCCTGCCCTCCTCCAGGGGATCTTCCCAACTCAGGGATCAAACCCAGGTCTCCCACATTGCAGGCATATTCTTTACTGTCGGAGCCACCAGGGAAGCCCAAGAACATACTTGGGATTAGATAAACCTACATCTCTCTCTCTCTCGCTGTTTTTTTTTTTTTTTTGCATCTCTTTTAAGTATTCCCAGAAATCTCTATATGACCCTGTAAGTTTATAAAAATTTGTTGATTGGAAATATATTTCAGATAACCCTTAGCATAGGATTAAAAAAAGAGTGGGCTGTAGAGAACCTTAATATAAATACAGTCAAAAAGAGTGCCAACACTTTCCAAGATTATGATAGTTGTACACTGGGGCTGCTTTGTTCAGGTGCATCGTTGGTGTGATGCTGGTCATAAAACAGCATGGACTCACCAAAATGTCTGGAGCCTGATGAGCATTTTTGAATGTGTGTTTCAAGTGTAGACACTCAAATCAATAGCTTCTTAGTGTAACACTTTGTATGTGAATCTTTGGGGCATTACAGATAAAAAGGACCTTTCAGTTTTTGCATTAAACACAGAAACTGTATGATTTCAGTAATTCTCTTTTAATTTCAAAAAAAACTGTTTGTTTTTTTTCCAGTGTTGAAAATGAGCCCATGAGCACAAGTCAGAAAAAGGAAAATATACTTTCATCAGAAGCAGTGAAGGTATAGTTTTAAATTAATATTATTTTATATCAAGCAAATGATTTTTTCTTAATTTCTGCTCGCTCTTCTTTTTGATTCTGTCATCTCATTTCACATTTCAAAAAGAGCATAAAGTCTTATTCCTTATTGGAAACTCTAGCCCAGTTCTGCTGGATATTTGCATCTTGCAGTGGGGTTGTGGGTAGATCATTGAAGAAAGGCTTGAGACAGTGCTGCTCTTAACCCAGCTGAGCCACTAATCAGCTGTGAGGTCTTCCACTGAGACATTTAACTTCTCTGTGCCTTGGTTTTCTAATCTGTAAATTGGGTCATCTAACCTCCACTCTCCCTTTCCCCTAGGAAGTTCTTCAATTTATGTTGTGTTTACTCAAATGCTCCTGACAATTACGAGTGTTTCTGAGGACATAGAAGTTAATGATCTATTTGTACATGTCATTAGTATGTGATATGTTTGTTTAGCTCATAAGTGAACTGGCTTTCTCTGTATCTACAGAACAACCATGAAATCATATATGCTACACTTATATGCAGATAGTTATTGATAAGTGTGGTTAAAAATCTCTGAAAACTGCTAAACCTTATAATACTTCTTTTTCATCATAAGTGATTTCCTAGAAATTGGATGTTTGTGTTGGTTGGGAGTGTGAGGCTAGGATCAAGTTCTGACAGCTGTTCCACATTCATGGAGTTTGGGCCCAGTTCCTTTCTTTTTAAATGACTTGTGACAGTCAGTCAAGGAGAAAGCTTGTCAGGGATTCCCAGGTACATTAGCCTGGTCAGTGGAAGGACCAGAAAGTCAACTGAATCCTTCTTTACTGATAATTCTTCATTGCTCTTAAACATTACATGAGGTCCAGAGGCCTTAAAGATGGTAAAGGTAAAGCTGTTTTCAATGTTTATTTCTGCCTTGTCCACCATAGTTAACAATATAAATATTTTTGAAAGAAAAAAATCAGAATCGCCTTGCTTCCCTTTCCTTTCTTCTTCCTTTGTGAGTTTGGCTACTAACTCCTGCCCCCTCGGTTTTACAGCACTTCCTGCCTGTTCTTTGGCAGCCGGTCATTAGTCAACTCACTGGTTTACCACTGCATGGACTCTGTAGCTTTCTCTGTCTTGTTCAGTTTTTACATGTCCTGAGTTGCCCAGCTTCAAGATTTTTACTTCTCATTTTATGTGCAGCTTTGCTCTTGAGTTGTCTCACAGGAAGCATGTGTTTTACTTTGAAATCTCCAACTAAAAGGTTTCTTTATCAACCAGTTCCTGTCATTCCCTATCTTAGTCCTTCATTGCCTCTGAGCCCACCTTTGAGCTTCAGCAAACCTTCATGCTTTCCCTGCTCTTTTTTCTTCTCCAGGTCGCTACTTGTTTGCCTTTTCAACCTGGAACTGATAGGTATCACTTCAGCTGTTAATCTCACTGAAAAAAATGTTGGTCTTCAAACTTGGCCCTGAGACTTTAGTTTCCAGTAGAACTATTTTCTATCTGCAGAGATTTTACTCCAGAAATTATTCTGGCCTCAGTAAGTGTATATGGTGGGCAGTATAGTGGCTGGGCCTCCATGGTTACCATCTTCTCTATCCATTTTTAATACATTGGTTTGAATGTTTCGGATACTTTAAGTTTAGGATTTGGGCCCCCAAGTAAATAGTTATAGTCATGAAAGTCATTCTCTTATGATTTGAGGCCTATAGGATTACTTATATCAATACATGGGCAGTCTGGTTAGCCTCTCACTGGTGTAGTGGAAGCATTTTGGGCCATGTAAGCTTGTTTGTTTGCTATACTTTCTGCAAACTACTGGTAGGCTTGCTCATCTTTGCTGCACAGACCCAGTTGTGGTGGGACCTACTATTGCCAGGCATCAAAAATATGTATTTTGCAGATTATATTCCTCTGTAAGTTATTACATGATATTGGGTATAATTCCCTGTATATAGTGAATCCCTATTGCTTCAATTAAAGAAAAGAAAAAAAGTACATATTTTGATAATATCAATAGTTAGGCCCATACTTTGGGGGACTAAAAAGGTTAGCAACGATATTTATGATCCTGTTATTTTAAATAGTCTCATTTAAAGTTTTCTCACTTGGCAAGTAGCATAAAACATTCATTTGTTTTCTTTCTAATGAATGGTTTTCTGAAACATAGTGCTCCATTGTAAAGTGACATTTCTTGCCACACTTCCATCTTCATAACCTGAATTTTATGATAATGCCTTCAATGATAAGGAAAAATGTGCACCATTTTTCCTCTCCAGTGTAAAATGTAACAGATTTATGTACAATAAATGTTTTTATACATTTCTTTTTGTATTTGACCTTGAGATACCAAATCAAGGTGTTGAAGATTGTTTTGTTATAAATTTAAGCTACAAAAAAAAATTGTATTTTTTTAAAGAACTAGAGACTATAGAACCTTTGTATTATTTTTGTACATAATTAGATTCTTGGTTCTTAAAATATATATGCTATACAAATTTCACTGTTTTGCTAACATTGAAATCTGTTTCTCACATGTGCATCTACCATTCCACTGAAATATATATTTCTTCTGTATTAATCAGTTTTTATATCTAGCTGGTAAAACTTCCAGATATTTAGTCTTTACTCTATTCAGTTTTTCTTTAGGGAATGTGTATTCTTGTCTTGTAGCCTTAGACTCTTGCTGCGTTCATGTCTATCGTTTTAAAGAGAGGGAAGGCATGTTATAACACCATGCTCCCTTCTGCCTACTTCAGAGAACTGTTCATCCCTTCCCACTTTCCAAGGCTCACCCCCTAAATGCCCCCACGGGTGATACTGGTCTCTAATTTCCTGCCTTCTCCTGGACTTCACTTTTCACGGTGTTCATTTCTCCATCTTCACTGGATTCTTCTATTTCACTCTTAATATGTAAAAAAATTTTTTTTTCTTTCATTGGTCTGGTTTCCTTTCAGTCTATCATTTCATTTTATTGCTACCCTTTACCCAAAGATTCCTTATGGAAGTCTGTCATAATCACTGTTTAACTCTTAATGCTTTCTCATCTGACTCTGGTCCCCCTTCCTGGTTTGCTTAGACATGGGAAAACTAGTATTGTGCCTCACATACGTGTCATAGGTGTTCAGGTCAGTCGCTCAGTCGTGTCCGACTCTTTACGACCCCATGGACTGCAGCACGCCTGGCTTCCCTGTCCAACACCAACTCTCAGAGCTTACTCAAACTCATTTCCATCGAGTCATTGATGCCATCCAACCATCTCATCCTCTGATGTCCCCTTCTCTTCCCACCTTCAATCTTGCCCAGCATCAGGGTCTTTTCCAATGAGTCAGTTCTTCGCATCAGATGGCCAAATATTGGAGTTTCGGCTTCAGCATCAGTGCTTCCAAAGAATATACAGGACTGATTTCCTTTCAGATGGACTGACTGGATACCCTTACAGTCCAAGGGACTCACAAGAGTCTTCACACCACAGTCCAAAAGCATCAATTCTTTGGCGCTCAGCTTTCTTTATAGTCCAACTCTCACATCCATATGTAACTACTGGAAAAACCATACCTTTGACCAGACAGACCTTTGCTGGAAAAGTAACGTCTCTGCATTGTAATATGCTGTCTAGGTTGATCATAGCTTTTCTTCCAAGGAGCAAGTGTCTTTTAATTTCATGGCTTTAGTCACCATCTGCAGTGATTTTGGAGCCCCCCAAAATAAAGTCTGTCACTGTTTCCATTTTTTCCCCATCTATTTGCCAAAAGTGATGGGACCAGATACTATGATCTTAGTTTTCTGAATGTTGAGTTTAAAGCCAACTTTTTCACTCTTGTCTTTCACTTTCATCAAGAGGCTCTTTAACTCTTCACTTTCTTCCATAAGGGTGGTGTGATCTGCATATCTGAAGTTATTGATATTTCTCCCAGAAATCTTGATTCCAGCTTGTGCTTCATCCAGCCTGGCATTTCATATGATGTACTCTGTATATAAGTTAAATAAGCAGGGTGACAATATACAGCCTTGAAGTACTCCTTTCCTGATTTGGAACCAGTCTGTTGTTCCATGTCCAGTTCTAACTGTTGGTTCTTGATCTGCATACAGATTTCTCAGGAGACAAGTCAGGTGGTCTAGTTTTCCTGTCTCTTAAAGAATTTTTCAGAGTTTGTTGTGATCCACACAGTCAAAGGCTTTGGCGTAGTCAATAAAGGAAAGTAAATGATTTTCTGGAACTCTCTTACTTTTTCGATGATCCAACGGATGTTGGCAATTTCATCTCTGGTTCCTCTGCCTTTTCTAAATCCAGCTTGAACATCTGGAAATTCACGGTTCACGTATTGCTGAAGCCTGGCTTGGAGAATTTTGAGCATTACTTTACTAGCACATGAGATGAGTGCAATTGTGCAGTAGTTTGAACATTCTTTGGCATTGCCTTTCTTTGGGATTGGAATGAAAACTGACCTTTTCCAGTCCTGTGGCCACTGCTGAGTTTTTCAAATTTGCTGGCATATTGAGTGCAGTACTTTCACAGCATCATCTTTCAGGATTTGAAATAGCTCAACTGGAATTCCATCACCTCCACTAGCTTTGTTCATAGTGATGCTTCCTAAGGCACTCTTGACTTTGCATTCTGGAATGTCTGGCTCTCAGTAATTGATCACACCATCATGGTTATCGGGGTAGTGAAGATCTTTTTTGTACAGTTCTTCTGTGTATTCTTGCCACCTCTTCTTAATATCTTCTGCTTCTGTTTTTGTCCTTTATTGAGGCCATCTTTGCATGTAATGTTCCCTTGGTATCTCTAATTTTCTTGAAGAGATCTGTAGTCTTTCCCATTCTATTGCTGTCCTCTATGTCTTTGCAATGATCACTGAGGAAGGCTTTCTTATCTTTCCCTGCTATTCTTTGGAACTCTGCATTCAAATAGGTATATCTTTCCTTTTCTCCTTTGCCTTTCGCTTCTCTTCTTTTCTCAGCTAATCTTTCCTTTTCTCCTTTGCCTTTCTCTTCTCTTCTTTTCTCAGCTATTTGTAAGGTCTCCTCAGATAACCATTCTGCTTTTTTGCATTTCTTTTTCATTGTTGTTAAGCAAGAGTAATTCCATGGAACCTGACCTCTTGCTACCCATCCCATCAGTAACGTGTTCTCAGTTCTTACTGTATATAACCAGTTGAGACACTTGATTTTCCAAGTTGTCTTCTTTCCAGAAGTTGTATGTTTTTATATTTGCTCTTATGACCTTGTACATTCTAGTTTCTGTTCCTGCCTCTGGCCATTCCCTTGAGTTTCCTTCACTGATTCTTTTTTGAGGGGAGTGAAATAGAAAAGAATAGCTTTATTGCTTTTCCTGGCAAAGGGAGCCACCGCAGACTAATGCCCTCAAAACTCTGTTGGCATAAGAGGAGGTAATGAGATTTATAGTAATGGTTCAAAGAGGAGGGTGTGATCAGCTCATAGCCATTCTTTGATTGATTGGTGGTGAGGTAGTTGGGAGTCAGCATCATCAATCTCCTGGTCCAAACAATCTGGAGTCTAGATGCTTGTGGGAAGCACATGGTTAACTTCTTTTGGTAGGAGTTTCAGTATCTGCAAAATAGCTCAAATATAGTGTTAATGTATATTCATTTAGGAGGGTACCAGGACCCTGCCCCAAAGCTATTCTGTTGTTTCCTTTTTTATTTTATTGAAGGATAATCGCTTTATAGAATTTTTTTTTCTGTCAAACCTCAGCATGAAATAGCCATAGGTATATATATATATCCCCTCCCTTTTAAACCTCCCTCCAATCTCCTGCCCCTCTAGATTGACACAGAGACCCTGTTTGAGTTCCCTGAGTCATACAGCAAATTCCCATCGGTATCTATTTTACATATGGTAATGTAAGTTTCCATGTTACTCTTTCCATACATTTCACCCTCTCCTCCTCTCTCCACGCGTCCAGAAGTCCATTCTCTATGTCTTTCTCTACTGCTGCTGTTGCTGCTGCTGCTAAGTTGCTTCAGTTGTGTCCGACTCTTCACGACCCCATGGACTGCAGCCTACCAGGCTCCTTAATCCATGGGATTTTCCAGGCAAGAGTATTGGAGTGGGGTGCCATTACCTTCTCCGCTGCTGCCCTGTAAATAAATTCTGCAATACCATTTTTCTAGATTCTGTATATATGTGTTAGAATATGATATTTATCTTTCTCTGACTCACTTCACTCTGTATAATAGGTTCTAGGTTCATCCACCTCATCAGAACTGACTCAAATCATTCCTTTTTATGGCTGAGTAATATTCCATTGTGTATATGTACCACAACTTCTGTATCCATTCATTTGTCAACGGAAATCTAGACTGCTTCCATTTCCATTCCAGTTCCATCTAGAACTGCTTCCACTGTTCTAGCTATTGTAAATGGCGCTGCAATGAACAATGGGATACATGTGTCTTTTTCAATTTTGGTTTCCTCAGGGTATATGCCTAGGAGTGGGATTGCTGGGTCATATGGTGGTTTTATTCATAGTTTTTTAATGAATCTCCATACTGTCTTTCATAGCGGCTATATTAGTTTACATTCCCACCTACAGTGCAAGAGCATTCTCTTTTCTCCACATCCTCTCCTGCATTTATTGTTTGTAGACTTTTTGATGATGGCCATTATGACTGGTGTGAGGTGATATCTCATCAAAGTTTTGATTTCTATTTCTCTGATAATGAGTGATGTTGAGCATCATTTCATGTGTTTGTTAGCCATCTGTATGTCTTCTTTGGAGAAATGTCTGTTTAGGTCTTTTCCCCACTTTTTGATTGGGTTGTTTGTTTTTCTGGTACTGAGCTATATGAACTGCTTGTATATTTTGGAAATTAATCCTTTGTCAGTTGTTTCATTTGCTATTATTTTCTCCCATTTTGAGGCTTGCCTTTTCATCTTGCTTATAGTTTCCTTTGCTCTGCAGAAGCTTTTAAGTTTCATCAGGTCCCACTTGTTTACTTTTTTTTTATTTACATTACTCTAGGAGGTGGGTCAAAGCAAGAAGATCTTGCTTTGATTTATGTCATCAAGTGTTCTGCCTATATTTTCCTCTAAGAGTTTTATAGTTTCTGGTCCTACATTTATGTCTCTAATCCATTTTGAGTTTATCTTTGTGTATGGTGTGAGGAAGTGTTCTAATTTCATTCTTTTACATGTAGCTGTCCAGTTTTCCCAGCACCATTTATTGAAGAGGCTGTCTTTGCCCCATTGTATATTCTTGCCTCCTTTGTCAAAAATAAGGTACCCATAGATGCATGAGTTTATTTCTGGGCATTCTATCTTGTTCTATTTGCCTATATTTATGTTTTTTGTACCAGTGCCATACTCTTGATGACTGTAGCTTTGTAGTATAATCTGAAATCAGGAAGGTTGATTCCTCCAGCTCCATTCTTCTTTCTTAAGACTGCTTTGGCTGTTCAGGGTCTTTTGTGTTTCCATATGAATTGTGAAATTTTTTGTTCTAGTTCTGTGAAAATGTCATTGTTAATTTGATAGGGATTAAATTAAATCTGTATTGAATTTGGTAGTTAGTTATTTTCACAATGTTGATTTTTCCTACTAGGAACATGAAATATCTCTCCATCAGTTTATGTCGTCTTTGATTTCTTTCATTAGTGTCTTTTAATTTTCTGTGTACAGTTCTTTTGTCTCCTTAGGTAAGTTTATTCCTAGATATTTTATTCTTTTTGTTACAGTGGTGAATGGGATTGATTCCTTAATTGCTCTTTCTGAAATCTCAATGTCAGTATATAGAAATGCAAGTGACTTTGGTGTATGATTTTGATTCCTGCCACTTTGCTAAATTCACTGATTAGCTCTAGTAATTTTCTGATACTATCTTTATGGTTATCTATGTATAGTATCATGTCATCTTCAAACATTGAGAGCTTTACTTCTTCTTTTCTGATCTGGATTCCTCTTATATCTTTTTCTTCTCTGATTGCTGTAGCTAGGACTTCCAGAACTATGTTGAATAATAGTGGTGAAAGGACACCCTTGTCTTGTTCCTGATCTTTGGGGGATGCTTTCAGTTTTTCACCATTGAGAATAATGTTTCCTGTAGGCTTATCACATATGGCCTTTACTATGTTGAGGTAGGTTCCTTCTATGCCCATTTTTTGAAGAGTTTTAATCGTAAATGGGTGCTGAATTTTATCAAAGGCTTTTTCTGCATCTATTGAGATGATCATATGGTTTTTATGTTTCAGTTTGTTAATGTGTATCACATTGATCGATTTGCATATACTGAAGAATCCTTGCATTCCTGGAATAAATCCAAATTGATCGTGGTGTATGAGTTTTTTGGTGTGTTGCTGAATTCTATTTGCTAAAATTTTGTTCAGGACTTTTTAATCTATGTTATCAGTGATATTGGCCTGTAGTTTTCTTTTTCTGTGTTGTCTTTGTCTGGTTTTGGTATTGGGGTGATGGTGACCTCATAGAATGAGTTTGGAAGTGTTCCTTCCTCTGCAGTTTTTTGAAAGATTTTTAGAAGGATAGATATTAGCTCTTCTCTAAATGTTTGATAGAATTCTCCTGTGAAGCCATCTGGTCCTGGGCTTTTCTTTTGGGGGATTTTTTTTTTATTATGGCTTCAATTTCAGTGCTTATAATTAGGTTGTTCATAATTTCTATCTTCCTGGTTCAGTCTTGGAAGATTGAACTTTTCTAAGAATGCAGTGAAAGTGCTGCACTCAATATGCCAGCAAATTTGGAAAACTCAGCAGTGGCCACAGGACCGGAAAAGGTCAGTTTTCATTCCAATCCCAAAGAAAGGCAATGCTAAAGAATGTTCACACTGTCGCACAATTGCACTCATCTCACACGCTAGTAAAGTAATGCTCAAAATTCTCCAAGTCAGGCTTCAGCAATATGTGAACCGTGAACTTCCAGATGTTCAAGCTGGCTTTAGAAAAGGCAGAGGAACCAGAGTTCAAATTGCCAACATCTGCTGGATCATTGAAAAAGCAAGAGAATTTCAGAAAAATATCTATTTCTGCATTATTGACTATGCCAAAGCCTTTGACTGTGTGGATCACAACAAACTCTGAAAAATTCTTCAAGAGATGGGAATACCAGACCCCATTACTTGCCTCCTGAGAAATCTGTATACAGGTCAGGAAGCAACAATTAGAACTGGACATGAAACAACAGACTGGTTCCAAATCAGGAAAGGAGTACCTCAAGGCTGTATATTATTACCCTGATTATTTAATTTCTATGCAGAGTACATCATGAGAAACTCTGGGCTGGATGAAGCACAAGCTGGAATCAAGATTGTCAGGAGAAATACCAACAACCTCAGATATGCAGATGACACTACCCTTCTGGCAGAAAGTGAAGAAGAAATAAAGAGCCTCTTGATAAAAGTGAAAGAAGAGAGTGAAAAAGTCGGCTTAAAGCTCAACATTCAGAAAACGAAGATCATGGCATCTGGTCCCGTCACTTCATGGCAAATAGATGGGGAAACAATGGAAACAGTGGCAGACTTTATTTTGGGGAGCTCCAAAATCACTGCGGATGGTGACTGCAGTTGTGAAATTGAAAGACTCTTGCTCCTTGGAAGGAAAGTTATGACTAACCTAGACACCATATTACAGACACATATTACAGACACATATTACTTTATTACATAAAGACAGAGACATTACTTTGCCAACAAATGTCTGTCTAGTCAAAGCTATGGTTTTTCCAGTAGTATGTATGGATGTGAGAAAGCTGAGTGCCAAAGAATTGATGCTTTTGAACTGTGGTGTTGGAGAAGACTCTTGAGAGTTCCTTGGACTGCAAGGAGATCCAACCAGTCCATCCTAAAGGAGATCAGTCCTGAGTGTTCATTGGAAGGACTGATGTTGAAGCTGAAACTCCAATACTTGGCCACCTGATGCAAAGAACTGACTCATTTGAAATGACCCTGATGCTGGGAAAGGTTGAAGGTGGGAGGAGAAGGAGACAACAGAGGATAGATGGTTGCATTGCATCACCATCTCAATGGACATGAGTTTGAGTAAACTCCAGGAGTTTGGTAATGGACAGGGAGTCCTGGAATGCTGCAGTCCATGGGGTCACAAAGAGTCGGACATGACTGAACGACTGACGGAACTAAAGAATCTGTCCATTTCTTCCAGGTTATCTATTTTGTTGGGATATAGTTGTTCATAATAGTCTCTTATAATCCTTTTTATTTCTGCATTTTCTGTTGTAACATCTCCTTTTTCATTTCTAATTTTGTTGATTTGATTCTTCTCTTTTTCTTGAGTCTGGCTAAGGGCTTGTCAATTTTGTTTATCTTCTCAATGAACCAGATTTTAGTTTTATTAATATTAATATTTACTATTGTTTCTTTCATTTATTTTTCTTTTATTTTTGCATTTATTTTTCATTTATTTTTTCATTCATATATTAATAAATAATATATTTCATTTATTATTTATTATTTTATTATTTCTTTCCTTCTACTAATTTTGGGGTTTTTTTGTTCTTTGGAAAAGAAGTTTTTTTAGGTGCAGCAATGAAATTAAAAGATGCTTACTCCTTGAAAGGAAAGTTATGACCAACCTAGACAGCATATTGAAAAGCAGAGACATTAGTTTGCCAACAAAGGTCCGTCTAGTCAAGGCTATGGTTTTTCCTGTGGTCATGTATGGATGAGAGAGTTGGACTGTAAAGAAAACTGAGCGCCGAAGAATTGATGCTTTTGAACTGTGGTGTTGGAGAAGACTCTTGTGAGTCCCTTGGACTGCAAGGAGATCCAACCAGTCCATCCTAAAGGAGATCAGTCCTGGGTGTTCATTGGAAAGACTGGTGTTGGAGCTGAAACTCCAATACTTTGGCCACCTGATGTGAAGACCTGACTCATTGGAAAAGACCCTGATGCTGGGAAAGATTGAGGGCAGGAGGAGAAGAGGACGACAGAGGATGAGATGGTTGGATGGCATCATCGACTTGATGGACATTGGTTTGGATGGACTCCGGCAGTTGGTGATGGACAGGGAGGCTTGGCGTGCTGCAGTTCACGGGGTCACAAAGAGTCAGACACGACTGAGCGACTGAAGTGACTGACTGTTAAGTTGTCTATTCAGTGTTTTTCTTGTTTCTTGAGCTAGGATTGTATTGCTATAAACTTCCCTCTTAGAACTCCTTTTGCTGCACCCAATAGTTTTTGAGTTGTCATATGTTCGTTGTCTTTTGATTTCCCTTTTGATTTCTTCAGTAACCTGTTGGGTATTTAGAAATGTGTTGTTTAATCTCCACGTGTTTGTGTTTCTTACAGTTTTTTTCTGGTAATTGATAACTAGTCTCTAGCATTGTGGTTGGAGAGGATACTTGATGATTTCAATGGTCTTAAATTTACTGAGGTTTGATTTGTGACCCACAATGTTATCTGTCCTGGAGCATGTTCAATGTGACTTGAGAAGAAGATGAATTCTGCATTTGAATGGAATGTCCTGAAAATATCAATGAGATCCATCTCATCTAATGTATCATTTAGGACTTGCATTTCTTTACTTATTTTCTGTTTTGATGATCTGTCCATTGGTGTGAGTGGGGTGTTAAAGTCTCCTACTATTATTGTGTTACTCTCAGTTTCTCCTTTTATGTCTGTTAGTGCTTGTCTTATGTATTGAAGTGCTCCTATGATGGGCACAAAGATATTTAGAATTGTTATGTCTTCCTCTTACATTGATCTCTTGATCATTATGGAGTGTTCTTCCTTATCTCTTGTAATCTTTATTTTAAGGTCTATTTTGTCTGATATGAGGATTGCTACTCCAGCTTTCTTTTGCTTCCCATTTGCATGGAATTTATTTTTCCATCCTCTCACTTTCAGTCTATATGTGTTTTTAGGTTTGAAGTGGGTTTCTTGTAGACAGCATATATGTGGGTTTTGTTTTTGTAGCCATTCAGCCAGTCTGTGTCTTTTGGTTGGAGCATTTAATCCATTTACATTTAAAGTAATTATTGATATATATGTTCCTATTGCCATTTTCTTAATTGTTTGGGGTTGATTTTATAGATCTTTTTTCTTCTCTTGTATTTTTTGACTATATAAGTCCCTTTAACATTTGTTGTAAAGCTGATTTGGTGATACCGCATCCTCTTAACTTTTACTTGTCTGAAAAGCTTTTTATTTTTCCATCAATTTTGAATGAGATCTTTGCTGGGTACAGTAATCTTGGTTGTATATTTTTCTCTTTCAGTACTTTAAATATATCCTGCCATTCCCTTCTGGTCTGCAGAGTTTCTGCTGAAAGATCAGCCTCTAAGCATATGGGGTTTCCCTTGTATGTTACTTGTTGCTTCTCCCTTGCTGCTTTTAATCTTCTTTCTTTGTGTTTAGTTTTTGAGAGTTTGATTAGTTTGTATCTTGGTATGTTTCTCCTTGGGTTTATCCTCTGTGGGACTCTTTGTGCCTCTTGGACTTGACTGACTCTTTCCTTTTCCATGTTGGGGAAATTTTCAACTATAACCTCTTCAAAAATTTTCTCATACCTTTTCTTTTTCTCTTCTTCTTCTGGGACCCCCCCATATTTCCAATATTGGTGTGTTTAATACTGTCCCAGAGGTCTCTGAGACTATCTTCAGTTCTTTCCATTCTTTTTATTTTATTCTGCTCTTCAGAAGTTATTTGCACCATTTTGTCTTCGAACTCACTGATAGGTTCTTCTGCTTCACATATTCTGCTATTGATTCCTTCTAGAGTATTTTTAATTTCAGTAATTGTTTGTCTCTGTATGTTTATTCTTTCATTCTTCTAGGTCTTTGTTAACTGATTCTTGCATTTTCTCCATTTTGTTTTCAAGTTTTTTGATCATCTTTACTATCATTATTCTGACTTCTTTTTCAGGTAATTTGCCTATTTCCTCCTCATTTATTTGGACTTCTGTGTTTCTAATTTGTTCCTTCATTTGTGTAGTATTTCTCTGCCTTTTCATTTTTTTTTTTTTAACTTATTGTGTTTGAGGTCTCCCTTTCCCAGGCTTCAAGGTTAAATTCTTTTTTCCTTTTGGTTTCTACCCTCCTAAGGTTGGTCCAGTGGTTTGTGTAAGCTTAGTATAGGGTGAGATTTGTGCTGAGTTTTTGTTTGTTTTTCCTCTGATGGGCAAGGCTGAGTGAGGTGGTAATCCTGTCTGCTGATGATTGGGTTTGTATTTTTGTTTGTTGTTTAGATGTCCTGCACAAGGTGCTACTGGTGGCTGGGTCTTTTATTCAAGTGGTTTCCTTTGTGTGAGTTCTCACTATTTGATACCCTCTAGGGTTAGTTCTCTGGTAGTCTAAGGTCTTGGAGTCAGTTCTTCAACTCCAGAGGCTTAGGGCTTGATATCTACTTTTGCATGGTTCTATATATTCTTTTCCTCTGGTCAGGTACTCCTGTCCACTCTCAGCTAGTGTTCTGCATGCACTTCTGTGTCTGAAGATGTATTCCTAATGTATCTGTGCAGAGAGTTGTACTTCACATCCACCTACTCCTCCGCCATCTTGTTCTCCTTCCTTCACTGATTCTTTTCTGGATAACTTTCTTTTGGTGTGGATGTTTCTCAAAGTCCTCAACCCTCAACATCGGTCTTTCAAAGTGGTATCTTCCAGTCTCATTACTTCACTTCATCTTTCAACTCTCACATCTCTACCCAACACCCCTCTTGAGCTCTAGACTTGATTTTCAGAGTTCCAAACATTTCTACATACTGCAAATTCAGTCTGCCCCAAAGCCTCATATTTTCAGAGGTGTTCTCTCTCTATATATAAGTTGTTGACTTCCCTGGTGGCTCAGACGGTAAAGCGTCTGTCTACAATGTGGGAGACCCAGGTTCAGTCCCTGGGTTGGGAAGATCCCCTGGAGAAGTAAATGGTAATCCACTCCAGGACTATTGCCTGGAAAATCCCATGGACAGAGGAGCCTGGTAGGCTACAGCCCATGGGGTCGCAAAGAGTCAGACACGACTGAGCAACTTCACTTTCTTTCTCTCTATATATATATTGATATATTTGTTTGGGAGGAGGTAGAGAGCATCGTGTAACTGCCTGGGATGGGAGAAGAGCCTGGAGCAACAAGTACTCTATTTGGAGATACTCAACCAAACTCTTCTTTTGATCCCATGTCTCATATTGTCCTAAGTGGTACCAAGAGTCTTCAGATCCTGAGCTTTTCAGGTGGTCTGTTGACAGTGTGTCTATTGATTATTTCTCCTTGTGATCAAAGTTCCCTGTTGCTGGCACTTGGTGGACGCTTCCTCTGGTCAGTTACCATGCTTTCACCTGCTTTTGCCATCTAAGGCTTTTCTGAAATCTCTTATCTGCTAATATCTATGCTCTTCTCTCTTTGTACTTATAACTTAAAAAAAAAAAAAAAAAAAAAACCTCTTACTGTCATTTCAGAGTGTTTTGCACAAGAGAAGAAATCAGTGTTTGTGGTTTGTCTCCAGTATTAATCAGAATTTTTATCTCTTAGTAGTCGAAAATGTGGAGAGATTGTCGCTCAACAAACTCACACTGTTATAGAGAGGAGGCAGGAGAATTCAGATGCAATTCTACACCTTAATGCTTCCCATTTGTGAACTTAATTTATAACTTACAGACTTAATTTACCGAAAAGAAATCCCGTTAAAAATTAAAGGAGCTATGGCAATAAGTCTGTTTTCAGAATGAGTCATGAGCTAAATAAAATGAATTAAATCTAGATCATAGGTTATGGAATCTCCAAACCAGGCCTAAATAAATTTATGACTTTTAGGCTTGTTCTCAGTAGCTTAGCATCTGCTTTATGTAAAGTTTGACTCTCACCTTATTTTAGAATTGTTGCTCATAACCAATCATACAACGCAGGTGAAGGCCCTGGCATCTTTTGAAAGGCAATGATTGATGTATGTCTGTGATGTTTCTAGGGATAACCACAGAGTATCAATATTGTGCCTATTACTGTAAGTTGTTAATAATTCATAGCCCTTATTCTTAATATCATCATAAGTAAATTACTGAAAAAAACTATGCTTTTTAAATTGTTGCCACTGTTGACTGATACATAAAAGTAGAAGTGTGACTCAAGAATAACTCACTGAAGAAAAGTAGTCACAAATTATTCTTAATGTCAATACCTATATTGAGGGTACAGTACTGTTTAGTAAGATGAATATGTTAAATTATGCATTTGTTCATATTTTGATTTCTGTAGTGCTTCTTTCCTTATTGGTCTTTTTCAACACTTTTTTGGCCCGAGGGAGAGGGGAAATGGTAGTCAAATTTAAACATACTGGATGTTTTCATAGTTAGGAGAAATTTAATTACTGAAGTAATTTTTGGAATAAATTATGGCCTTAATACATGCTTGCTACCTTTATTCTCAGCAATGCAAATAGCCATATGACATCAACTTAATATCAAAAATAAAAATGTTTATTTTTCAAGCACAAGAACTCTTTTTAAAAATTTTAACTGTATTTGGACTTGGAACCCCACATATAAACAGGTTAAAGCAAAGCTCCCCTGTTGGTGATGGGAATGAGTAGCCTGGAGCCTCAGAGTCAGCCACTACTCCTTGCCTCTGCCAGCCATGGCACCTCCTTGGAACAAGTTTTTAAATTACAAGCAGTGATGGAAAGAACAGTCTTTGGAATCAGATGTATCTGGGCTCAAATCCTAGGTCTCCATGTGGTAGCTTTCTAACCGTGGAAAATTTATTCAGCCTCTCTGAACTTTGCTTGTTCTCTTTAGTCAGGGCAGGCGGGGAGAGGGGGAAGGGGTGTCTTACTCTTATTTTATAGAAATGTTTTAGAATGAACTGAGATAACATGTGCCGCATTGTACAATACCTGACACAGAGGAGGTCCTCAGGAAAAGAGCGGCCTTCTTATCACATGAAGTTTGACTCCAGCTTAGAATCTCACTCTTTGTTTAAGAATGGTGCAGACTTTTTCTGTGTGTCTGGAAATCAACTATTAGAAGCATTGATTTTTCTGTCACACTTGAAGGCACACATGAACATATGTACACACACTGAATTTTAGCTAAAAGTCGAAGCATCTCACCCCTTGATTGCTTCTTTAAAGACTAAGTGCCGTCAAGGTACCTGAAGTGGAGATGACAATGTGTGTTACTGTTCACGTGATCAAACAGCCAGAGAAAAGCCTGTCAGTGCAGCTGACACTGGTCTGAGGCCTTGATATCCCAGCGTTCTTGAATGTTGAATGTATTGCATGGTATCTGGTGTGATTTGCTACACCAACCTCTCGTAAACCTCACTTAGTCCTACCCTGTGGTGTGATGGAGTACCTTGTCAGAGTGGAAACTGGGGATGAAGGGTCATGTACCTACTCCAGATTTTTGTGAGTAAATATGCCTCCAGAGGTGCCAGATACTGATTTGAGAACATCAGAAGGAGCTCAAGAAAGCTCTCCTAGAATTAAAAACATTATCGTGGCCCAGTGTTTTCACTGGAGACGTTTTTATACCATAACAGAAGGGAATGGCTTTTCTTTTGTTACGTCGTTAACTTCTTTTCTTACCTTACACACCTGCCCTTGTTGATTTCACTTTTACCTACATTTTAGCCTACAACAAAGCTGTCCTTCCAGCCCAGTATGTTGTTCTGAGCTTCAGGGTGATGGAGCTGGTTCTTTGACGGGCCGTTCCTATGAATGTCACTGGGTATGAGATTTGACTCAAAGTTGAATTCAGTGTATTTTATCCTAATTTCCTTCTGTTCCCATATTCCCTGTCCTGCCAAAAAAAGTGAAAGTCATGTTCGACTCTTTGCGACCCCATGGACTGTGGCCTGCCAGGCACCTCTGTCCGTGGAATTCTCCAGGCCAGAATACTGGAGTGGATAGCCGTTCCCTCCTCCAGGGGATCTTCCCAACCCAGGGATCCAACCCAGGTCTCCCATATTGCAGGCAGATTCTTTACCGTCTGAGCCACCAGGGAAGCAAAAGTCCTGCCAAAAGGTGCCACCAATTACTCAGTCTTGATATCAGAGAATGATTCTGCCAAGCAGTGTGTTGTGGCCAGATATCTTAGGAGAAAACTAACTAGAATTCTCTAGTAGGCATCTGGTTTTAGTTTATAAATGCCCAATTTGGGTAACCATAAGTAATCTAGGTAATAGTCCTACTCGCAATGAAAGCATAAAGTCATTTGCCTTCACCTTGTGATTTTGTTTATGGGAAGAACACACACATACACACATGCACATGAATATGTTGTATGTGGGCAGTTTCCATTCTGAAAAACTTGAGTTGTAGTAATTTCCCAGGCAAAGAGGGCAAGGGATAAATGGTATCAGCAGTGATAATAGTGTTGTGCAAAGACATACCTGTAGTAAGAGGAAGCAAGAGGGGAGAGGAGTAGAAAACAGGTCTCAAGAATATCTGAGAACACACATGGTGACATCAGGCCCTGTAGGCATTACAAGTGACAAGAGATGGAATAAAAGGCACATGGGAGCTCGATCCACCAGGCCCTTGAATGCCATGCTAGGAGGTCTGGATTTTATCCTGACAAGGGTGCACAGGCATGAGAGCCCTTTAGGGATGGTCAGATTTGAAATCTGAAATATTGCTGTGGCTTTTGTGTGGAGAGCGGACTGGGGAACTTTAGGAATGGAAGCAGGGACACAGGTTAAGTCACTCACTGCCAGCAGCTTTCTCAGGGTGAGGTCATGGTGTCCTGGCGTTTCATTGACTGTTCAACAAGTGGGAATGTTACAGTTTACAGAAAATGGGCAAGAATGAAGACACAGCATGGTCAAGTTCAGTTTGGATGTACTGAGTTGGAGGTTCCAGTGAAGCGTTCAGGTGGCTAGCTGATGACTGGATATACAGTTTGAGTTGAGAATACACATCTGAGAATCATCAGATTGATTGGTAAGAAATGAGAACGCGTAAGAAGATCATGAAGGTAAAGCAGCCCTGGGCTGGAAGCTGGAAAAACGTGATATGCAAAGAAAGGATGGCTAGAAGAATGTGAACCAGAAGGAGGCGGAGAGAATGTTGAGAGAAGAAGCGAAACCTCAGGGTGATGTCATGGGAGCCAAAGGGAGATTGGCTTTCAGGATCAGACCCAGTCTTACCTCCTGTAGTCATACCACATTAGATCAGAGCAGAAAAAATATGTTGAATTAACAAGTATGAAAGTGTCTCTGAAGCCAGATTGCAGCGGCTAAAGAGTCACTGAGAGGAAAGGGAAAGAAGATGGTGACAGTTGGTAACTTCTGTCAATGAGGTTGGTAGTGAAGAGAGGAGAAATCTTTCCCTGGACTTAAACTTTGAATGGTGGGCTTATGGACGGGCAGATGAGGAAGTGAGGGGGCTGTTTAGAAGACATCAAGCACTATGAAATGGTGCCCTGGTGGATTCTTGGAGGAGGAGTCGTCCTCCCTGCATTGCGAGGGTGAATGAAGGAAGTGGGACTGATGCTGCCGCTGTGATGCAGATAGAGGAGGGGTGGGGGCAGGACTATGAGAGAGCATCTCTGTGAAGTGGAAGGTAGGGTCCTCTGCTCAGCGAGGGATGAGGTGGTGGAGGGGATGACTTAAGGGATGTGGTAAAGCTTTGAAATAGCTTCCATCGGAAATGGGGAGGTTGCAGACTGATTTCCAGCAGAAACTGTAAATCATTAGTTGTTGGCCAACTACATCCACTTAGCTGTATGTATCCCCATGGATTTTTAAACCAAGACATAGTTACTTTGTGGAAAAGATAAAACTGGAATTTTGGGGGGTGGGGATGACCAAACAACAAACAAAAGAAACTTTGAGTGTGTTAACCATATTTGATAACTGGACAGAAAAGATATGAAAATTTGTGGGAACTGAGACAGAACGAGAGGCCAGAAGCTGTGATGACACAGAAGGACTGATGCACCTGGCACAGTGGGGTAAGAGAGCTGAAAAGATGAGAGGGTGTGACTAATTCGGGAATGCCGGAGACTGAGATTCACAGGCTGGGTGCTTATGGGTAAAGACAAGGGTCAGGGTTAGCCAAACAGTAAGGCCCAGCAGAAGTGGAGGTCATCGGATTTGAGGGTGCTAAGGAACTGGGGCTCAAGGTGTTGTAAGAATCATGCCTGCTGTGCACGATGAAGGCAGAGCCTGAGGGAGAAGGGACGCCCAACCCATGTGCCCGAGAGACTCAAGGAGGAGTCATGTGGCTCTTCACTGTTTCTCACTCAGCAGGCGCTTTGCTGACACTCCCTATCCCTTGACCGTCTTGACCTTGTTCCCTGTGCCATTCATCATGTTGGGACAGCACCTGGCACTTGCTAGAGACTACCAAAGGAGGTGACATACTTATGCCCATTAGACCTGAAAACAAGTTCTTACATCACTGGAATGTACACTCTATGAAAGCAGGACTGTTGGGTTTTGTTTTGTTTTTCACTGTTGCATCAAAGCACAGGGAAGTATCTTATAATTCATCACCCAGAGAAGAATGAATACCTTGACATCGACATTGGCCCTGACTGCTCCTTGGTACCCCTGGTGACAGCCCCTGGCTGCCTTCCCCCAAACACTCTTCCAAGTCCTCTCTATTTGGGGAGCTCAGATCCCAGCTCCACCTCTGCATCCCTCCTTCAGCTGAGCGTCTCTCCTCTCACTTCTGAGGTCAGAGCCACGTGTTAGACCTTGCTCATCATCTTCTCCCCCTTACAGAATTGCTCAGGCTTTAGCTGCTTCCTTATCACTGTAGTTGGAAGAGGAAGTACTCCTACTACGCTCCGAGGCTCATGCTTCCCCTTTTTTAGACATATTAGGGACTGTACTCATCATCTCATCACCTTTTGCTTTTCTTTCTTGAACCTGTCATCCTTATCTTGTTCAGCAGTTACTCCCTCCCCACCAGGTATACAGCTGAACCATAAAACAGGAACAAAAAGACATTTCTTCTGTCTTGGACCTTAAACTGTCACCTTTCCTCCCCTTTTTTCTAGTTAAAAAAGTCTCTCAAAAGTGTTCCCCTCTATTTACCAAGTGTTCCTGTTTTCTTGCTATGTGTCCACTGTTTAACACCTTGAGTTTAGGGCTGTACGCACGAATTCCTGAGCTGTTTTGACTATTTCTCCTGCATTCCTAGGGATTCCCTATGGTCTTCAGTTCCTTTGTTTATTAATCCAGCAAGTATTTAAGCACCTCTTATTGTCAGGCACATTTCAAGATGCTAAACATAACAACAATGAATAAAACAGACGAATAACCCTGCCTTTGTGGCTTTTACTTTCTAGAGAAAGAAACATATCAAGTAATGTGTGTTTGTGAAATGTGTATTTGATACTAGTAAGTACCTAGGAGAAAAATGAGGCAGAGAAGAGATGCAGGCAGTTTCGGAGTGGAGGAGTTTACTGTTTTAGACTGAGTGACTGGGGAAACTTACAATGAAGGGATGACAGTTAAGTAAAGGTCTGAGGGCGGTGAGGGGGTGTGAGTCGATAGCTCTGTGGGGGAAGAAAATGCTAGCAGAGAGAAGAGTGAATGCGCAGTTCCTGAGGTATGAGTGGGCCTCATGTTTCTGAAGAACAGTGAGAAGCACCATCCTCATCTTCCTTGACCTCCCAGTAGCATTTGCCATTTGTTCCCCTTTGCTTTTGGAAATGTCTGCTGGGATGACTGTTCTGGTTTTGGCCTTCCCCATCTCTTTCACTGATTGTTTCCTTCTTTGTGCCTGCCTTTTAATCTTTTTTTTCCCTTTTTTTTCCCCCCAGTGCTTTTTTGTTAGTCCTGCTTTCCCCTGCACATGCTGTGTATCACCAAATCACATTCTTAACTGGGCTCTGACTGCTTCACTGGGGACCACAGATTCAATATGTCTGACATCTGCTTTGTTGCCTCACCTCCCCCAACCCCCACAAAGGCTCTTGCCTTCTGTTTTCCTTGTCCATTATTGGCTTAACTACTTAGTCTCCCCATTTAGAAAACTTAGTTATCTGTGACTTTGTTATCTCTCACCCGCCACTTCTAGTTGGTCATCTTATCGACCTCATTCTCCCTCCTCTGTGCCCGAGTCTTCTTCAGCAACACCCTTGCCGTAATAAACTTACTTCACACTACGTGTGCTCAACGCATGCTCTACCTTGTCTCAAGTGCTCTTCTCGCCCTTCAGGAGCAAGTGCACATGTTATCTCCTCTCTGCAGTGGATTCTCCCATATGTCCAACTCTTTGGAACCCCATGGACTATAGCCCACCAGGTTCCTCTGTCCATGGAATTCTCCAGGCAGGAATACTGGCATGGATAGCCATTCCCTTCTCCAAGGGATCTTAAGCACTAACATCCGTTGGATCATTGAAAATGCAAGAGAGTTTCAGAAAAACATCTACCTCTGCTTTATTAACTACGCCAAAGCCTTTGACTGTGTGGATCACAACAAACTCTGGAAAATTCTTCAAGAGATGGGAATACCAGACCACCTTATCTGCCTCCTGAGAAATCTGTACGCAGGTCAAAAAGCAACAGTTAGAAATGGACATGGAACAACAGACTGGTTCCAAATAGGGAAAGGAGTACATCAAGGTTGTATGACTTATATGCAGAGTATATCATGTGAAATGCCAGGATGGATGAAGCACAAGCTAGAATCAAGATTGCTGGGAGAAATGTCAGTAACCTCAGATATGCAGATGATGCCACCCTTATGGCAGAAAGCAAAGAATTAAAGAGCCTCTTGATGAAAGTTAAAGACGAGAGCAAAACAGTTGGCTTAAAACTCAGCATTCAGAAAACTAAGATCATGGCATCTGGTCCCATCACTTCATGGAAAATAGATGAGGAGACAGTGAAAACAATGAGAGCCTTTATTTTTTTTTTGGCTCCCAAATCACTGCAGATGGTGGCTGCAGCCATGAAATTAAAGGACACTTGCTCCTTGGAAGAAAAGCTATGACCAACCTAGACAGCACATTAAAAAGCAGAGACATTACTTTGCCGACAAATGTCTGTCTAGTCAAAGCTATAGTTTTTCCAGTAGTCATGTATGAATGTGAGAGTTGGACTATAAAGAAAGCTGAGTGCCAAAAAATTGATGCTTTTGAACTGTGGTGTTGGAGAAGACTCTTGAGAGTCCCTTGGACTGCAAGGAGATCCAACCAGTCAATCCTAAAGGAAATCAGTCCTGAATATTCTTTGGAAGGACTGATGTTGAAGCTGAAACTCCAATAGTTTGTCCACCTGATGCAAAGAACTGACTCCTTGGAAAAGACCCTGATGCTAGGAAAGATTGAAGACAGGAGGAGAAGGAGATGACAGAGGATGAGATGGTTGGATGGCATCATAGACTCAATGGACTTGAGTTTGAGGAAGCTCCAAGAGTTGGTGATTGACAGGGAAACTTGGCGTGCTTCAGTCCTTGGGGTTGCAAAGAGTTGGACATGACTGACCAACCCATTGTGTACATAGCTCTCCAGTGCTCCACATGGTGATGCAATGATGAGTATCTTGCTAGACTGTCAGCTCTTTGAATCCACAGCTAAGTCTTATTAATCATTGTACCTAATGCTTTCCTGTATTTCCCTGTTTTGGACACATAGCAAAGAGGATAGACAGACAGATGAATTTGGACCTAAGCACACTTCATTACAACATATTGAGTATGTAGGGGAAAAAAATTAAATTCCCCAAAATACATATGCCTTCATAAGTAGCCTTTATATGTTATATGCAGAGTACCAGCATCTTTGAGGACAACTGGAAACAATGTTTTATTAGTGTTTGCTTGAATCCTGAGTGTTTTCATTCTGTTTCTCACTTGTTGAATCAGTGGCAGATTGTCCAGTTGGCAGGTGACATTGGCCCTAGCTTGTGGCAGGCTGAACTTCATTGCTGTCTAGGCTGAAGGCTTAAGAGCAGTTATTTTATATCAGACTTTTAGTATGTAGTTATATAAATACACGGTTTGTCATGTTAATAACAGTGCCCTTTCCTGCTAATTTTGGTCTCTATAAATACTTTTCTTGTTGTTGTTGAAGGTATTTTAATTACTGACACTAATTTCTCATAGGATTATAAGGCAAAAATTAAGCAACTAATAAATTTAAGGAAACTGAGAAAATGTTCTTATTACATTTAAGATACAGGGATTCTGGGATAGCAAAGAAGTGATTACTGAAAGGAAGGAGAATTAAGTGGTTTTTAAAAAATTTATATGTATCACTCTAAAAAGGTTAAATGTGAAGGCATTCACTAGTTTAGCAAAATGTATTTTCCTTGCTTAGGAAACAGTCCATTATATATTTAAAAAATTTTTTTAATTGATTGATGATTGTTTTACAATACTGGCTTGATTTCTGTCATACATCAACATGAATTAACCATAGGTGTACATTAGTCCCCTCCGTCTTAAATCTCCCTCCCACCTCCTGCCCATCCCCACCCCTCTAGGTTATTACAGAGCCCCAGTTTGAGTTCCCTGAATCATAAACAGCAAATTCCCATTGGCTGTCTATTTACATATATTAGTGTATATGCATCCATGCTACTCTCTCCATTCATCTCACCATCTCCCTCTTCTCCCCGTCCCTTGTCCATAAGTCTGTTCTCTATGTCTGTGTTGTATCAGATCAGATCAGATCAGATCAATCGCTCAGTCATGTCCGACTCTTTGCGACCCCATGAATCGCAGCATGCCAGGCCTCCCTGTCCATCACCAGCTCCCGGAGTTCACTGAGACTCACGTCCATCGAGTCAGTGATGACATCCAGCCATCTCATCCTCTGTCGTCCCCTTCTCCTCCTGCCTCCAATCCCTCCCAGCATCAGAGTCTTTTCCAATGAGTCAACTCTTCGCATGAGGTGGCCAAGTACTGGAGTTTCAGCTTTAGCATCATTCCTTCCAAAGAAATCCCAGGGCTGATCTTCAGAATGGACTGGTTGGATCTCCTTGCAGTCCAAGGGACTCTCAAGAGTCTTCTCCAACACCACAGTTCAAAAGCATCAATTCTTCGGCACTCAACCTTCTTCACAGTCCAACTCTCACATCCATACATGACCACAGGAAAAACCATAGCCTTGACTAGACGAACCTTTGCTGGCAAAGTAATGTCTCTGCTTTTGAATGTGCTATCCAGGTTGGTCATAACTTTCCTTCCAAGGAGTAAGCATCTTTTAATTTCATGGCTGCAGTCACCATCTGTAGTGATTTTGGAGCCCAGAAAAATAAAATCTGACACTGTTTCCATTGTTTCCCCATCTATTTCCCATGAAGTGATGGGACCAGATGCCATGATCTTCATTTTCTGAATGTTGAGCTTTAAGCCAACTTTTTCACTCTCCACTTTCACTTTCATCAAGAGGCTTTTTAGTTCCTCTTCACTTTCTGCCATAAGGATGGTGTCATCTGCATATCTGAGGTTATTGATATTTCTCCCGGGATTCTTCATTCCAGCTTGTGTTTCTTCCAGTCCAGCGTTTCTCATGATGTACTCTGCATAGAAGTTAAATAAACAGGGTGACAATATACAGCCTTGACGTACTCCTTTTCCTATTTGGAACCAGTCTGTTGGTCCATGTCCAGTTCTAACTGTTGCTTCCTGACCTGCATGCAAATTTCTCAAGAGGCAGATCAGGTGGTCTGGTATTCCCATCTCTTTCACAATTTTCCACAGTTTATTGTGATCCACACAGTCAAAAGCTTTGGCATAGTCAATAAAGCAGAAATAGATGCTTTTCTGGAACTCTCTTGCTTTTTCCATGATCCAGCGGATGCTGGCAATTTGATCTCTGGTTCCTCTGCCTTTTCTAAAACCAGCTTGAACATCAGGAAGTTCACGGTTCACATATTGCTGAAGCCTGGCTTGGAGAATTTTAAGCATTACTTTACTAGCATATATATGGCATCTAGAAGGATGATACTGATGAGGTTCAGTACCATCCTTCTATGCCATATATATGTGTTAATATATGATATTTGTTTTTCTCTTTCTGACTTACTTCACTCTGTATAACAGGCTCTAGGTTCATCCACCTCATTAGAACTGACTCAGATGCATTCCTTTTTATGGCTGAGCAGTATTCCATCATATATATGTACCACAACTTCTTTATCCATTCATCTGTCAGAAGACATCTAGGTTGCTTCCATGTATATTGGCTATTGTAAATAGTGCTGCAGGGAACATTGGGGTACATGTATTTTTTTCAGTTTTGGTTTCTTCAGTGTATATGCCTAGGAGTGGGATTTCTGGGTCATATGGTGGTTTTATTCCTAGTTTTTTAAGGAATCTCCATACTGTCTTCCGTTGTGGCTCTATCAATTTACATTCCCACCAGCAGTGAAGGAGGGTTCCCTTTTCTCCACACCCTCTCCAGTACTTGTTGTTTGTGGATTTTTATTATGGCCATTCTCACTGGTGCAAGGTGATATCTCATTGCAGTTTTGATTTGCATTTGTCTAATAATGAGTGATGTTGAGCATCTCTTCATGTGTTTATTAGCCCTCCGTATGTCTTCTTTGGAGAATTGTCTGTTTAGCCCTTTCGCCCACTTTTTGATCGGGTTGCTTGTTTTTCTGGTATTGAGTTGTATGAGCTGCTTATATATTTTGGAAATTAATCCTTTGTCAGTTGTTTCGTTTGGTATTATTATCTCCCTTCTGAGGGTGTCTTTTCACCTTGTTTATAGTTTGCTTTGCTGTGTAAAAGCCTTTAAGTTTAATTAGGTCCCACTTATTTATTTTTGTTTTTATTTCCATTATTCCAGGAGGTGGGTCATAAAGGATATTGCTATGATTTATGTCATACAGTGTTCTGCCTATGTTTTCTTCTACAAGTTTTATAGTTTCTGGTCTTACATTTATGTCTTTAATCCATTTTGAGTTTATCTTTGTGTATGGTGTTAGGAAGTGTTCTAATTTCATTCTTTTACATGTAGCTGTCCAGTTCTTCTAGCACCGCTTAATTGAAGAGAGATTATCTTTTCCCATTGTGTATTCTTGCCTCCTTTGTGAAAAATAAGGTGCCCATATGTGTGTGGATTATCTTTCGGCTTTCTGTCTTGTTCCACTGATCTATACTTCTGTTTTTGTGCCAATACCATACTGTTGGAAGCAGTCCATTGTATTTTGAAAGGAATTGTCAAGTAAGTAAAAATAATTGAGGCAGTGAGATAAATAGTAGTTTTGATTTTATAGAAGTTTTTTGTCTTGATTTTGTTGATGTCAAAAATGTAATCATTATATTCTGTTTTCCTTTAAAAAAAAAAACAAAACACTGTGCCAGTTTTATAAAACCCCCTTGTGAATCTGTATGCATTTAAGAATATTGGTATTATTTTAGTGAGTAGCCTACAGTTCACTTAAGCATTGTGGCTAGCCATTACAACAAAGTAAATGGAGTAAAGGACAAAAAAAAATAACACATGATCACTTTCAAAATGTCATCTAGCATATTTTCTGCTGTCATATTGAGAGGCTATTTAAGCTGTTGACATGAGGAGAGAGCGCAGTTCATTTATAGAGCAGGCTCCCATAAAGAGCAGAAGGCTTGGTGGATGAGGTGGAGATATGTGGGCTTGAGTTGCAGTTGAAACCAGTAAAAGGTGAGACTTTGACTCTAGAAGGCTGGTGGTATTCTAAATGTAAAAGACTCAGAAGTTATATTAAGGACCTAACACATAGAAAAATGCTAATGTGTTTATTCAAAAATAGTCCTGACTCCTAAGGTTGGAACAGACCTTGAAATATGGTTCACTTGAAATTAATTTCCTAGGCTAATGGGTTCTAAACATTTTGCAGCCATTCATATGCCAAGTATTATTAGTGGTTAGTGGAACACTCCTTTAAGCTGTTTTGAATTTGGATTAAAACAAGGAAGGAAGTGAACAAATGACATTTGGATGTTCTTGCCTTCTTGAAGATCAGCTTCTTACAAAACTTCATCCTGTGAACCTGCAGTGGCCTAAGGTGGTTTCACCTTGGCACGTTGATATTTTTCTGACTCACACTTGAGCTTTCCTTTTATAAGGACCAGTGAGTGTGACATCTGACAGATACTATCAGACGGCATTCCTCGTACAAGTAGGTGAGTGAGCATGTTGGGAAAGGCAGGCTGAGTTGGCCCCTTTGCCTGAAGCTAAGGACGCTTTAGGCAGGAGAGAGCGTGGACTGCCAGCACGGCCGCATGGTGTACACGAGAATGGAGTGTGCTTCACTGCTGCTGCTGCTAAGTCGCTTCAGTCGTGTCTGACTCTGTGCGACCCTATGGACAGCAGCCCACCAGGCTCCTCTGTCCACAGGATTCTCTAGGCAAGAGTACTGGAGTGCGTTGCCATTTCCTTCTCCAGTGCTTCACTAGTAGGTTCATTATGAGCAGGTAAAACACACCCCTGAAAGTGTTCAGCATCTGCAAGAATTCCTGGTGCTGCCCACCATCTGCGTTAATGCATATATCAGGGCTTTGTGTTTTGCCATTTTTTTTTAATTTGGAGTATAATTGCTTTATAAGCTCATGTTTCTGCTGTACAACAGAGTGAATCAGCTCCAAGTATTAACAGACATATATCCCCTCCCTCTTGTCCTTCCTCCCCCGCCGCATCCCACCCATCTAGGTCATCACAGAGCATCCGGCTGAGCTCCCCAAGCTGTACAGCAGGTTCCCAGAGCAGGAATAGAGACGTGTACACAGGGAGGGGAAAGGGAGGGTGCTGTGAATTGGGAGAGTAGGTTTGACATAGATATACCTCCATGCATACCATGGAGAGTTGATAGTGGGCTTTCCCTCTCAGTTGATACACCATGCTGCTGTCTTTCCTCATCTTCTTGAGAAACAGTTTTCTATCATGTGGTAGCTTCAGGGGTTAACACAAGCAGAAATGATGAAGTCTGTTTAGGTGTTGTCTGTATGGAGCACATAAGAATACTGTCTATTAGTTCTGTAATAACAAGGGCTAAATTGAGATACATAGAAGGTTTGCTATGATGTGTGCCTTTACTTATCTCTCCACACTTACCTTTCGCTCTTCTCATTTTACAATCTTACCTCCAGTCATTTTAAATTAGAAGCTGACTCCTCATTGGACATGGAGAGAAGATGGATGTGTGGGCTGGGGAAGGTCGTGGGGTTGGGGGGAAGCAGAGACAGAGGGCGATGCACGGGCATCCCACTGGCTCTGTCTACGTCTCCTTCCAAGGGCACACCCCCCACCCCAAGTTACCTCCTCTGCTCTCACCGCCCCCAGACCTACTAGTTAGCTCTGGGCTCCCACGTGGACTGTACTTCTCCCTTTGTGACATTTACCATATCATGTTGTTAACGCTGTGCTGACTGTGCCCTTTAGTAGGTTGTAAACTATTAAGAGGTAGAAACCATCCATCTCATTCACAGAAATATCCCAGGCCTTCAGCACAGAGAGTGTCACGCAATAGGTTAGCAGTCAGCCCGTGTCATTTTTTAAAATGATGATGCTTAATATTCTCTGTTTTTTCTAAGATTCCCCAAAGTGAGGACAGAAGGACCCAGGCCCAGCAGCTGATCACTCTTCCAACACCGGAAGATTCCAAAAAGCCCAACGACCTTTCCAGTTCCACTTCAGAGGCCAAAATAGGAGAAAGTGATAAACAGCCAAAAGAAAGCTTCTTCCAGTTTCTAGGTAACTTATTCAATATCTCAGGAAAATCATCTCTTGGTGAAGCCAAGCAGTCTTCTTTCAAAGATGAACATGACAAACCTGAGAAAGACTTACGAAATCCCAGTCGTCATGAGGAAGGGGGCCAAAGGGAAAGTGCTGGTGGCTCCCTGAGAACCCAGGTGCTTCCAGCAGAGGAACAGGAGTCCAGCTCAGCTGAGCTCTCAGAGGCCTTTTCTTTGGATACAACACAAGACAGTGAACAGGAAACCGGTGACTTGCTGAAGTAAGTTTAAAATTTACTTAGCTGAAAAATTGAGTTTTGGACCTAGCCTTAGTTCTATTACTATTGATTAAGGGGATTTGAAAAAATATTGTTATATCCCTGCTACTAGGTGAAAAATTACATGATTCTGTATACCATATCTAGGGTCTCTTGAGCTATTTTAGTGGGTGGTACTAATATCTTTTAGTTGCTAACTTTGTTATAGTACAAGATTTACTTCCTTTTTTTAAAAATAATTTTATTTACTTATTAATTTTTGCCTGTGCTGGGTCTTGGTTGCTGCACACAGGCTTTCTCTACCTGCAGTGCGCAGGCTTCTCATGCGGTGGCTTCTCTTGTTGCGGAGCATGGGCTACAGAGCACAGGCTCAGTAGTTGTGGTGCGTGCGCTCAGCTGCCACACAGCATGTGTTCCCTCCTGGACCAGGGATCGAACCAATGTCTCCTGCATTGGCGGGCAGGTTCTTTACCACTGTGACACCAAGGAAGCCCACAAGATTTATATCTGATTTAAGACTTCTTTAAATGGGGGTGTTTTCTGTTGTCTGAATTCTTCTGTAGTCAGACAGGCAGTGTGTTCAGTATCTGCATTTTGGGAACAAAGATAGTCCTATGATTTGTGTTCACATTCTATCAATATCGTTTCTTTGTGGAATCCAATTAAAGGGATTAAGAGAAGAAATTGACTGTATTTATAAAAGTAGCCTTTTGAACCTTTCTCACAGCTCCAAGAAACAAATTTTGCACAAATTTAAGGAGCATTTCACCACCCCTTTTTTCTTTCTTTGATAAACAAATGGGCACTAACTTGTTATTCTTTTATTTAAATGAGCTAGAAGGAATGTTTTCTATCCAGAAAATGTTTATAACAATGTTGAGTGCATTAGACATTTTGTGTAACGTATAAGTATTCATTCATAGCTAGTAAGGATCTGATTCATTGATTTTAATTTAACCTCTACTTGAGAATTATTCTTATTATTTAAAGAGATCATCAGTACCGTAGGCAGATATTGATGACAATTTAGAGCTGTGTGATCCTTTGTAGTTTCAAAGTGTCCTCAGGCATGTGCTTTCAAACAGTTCCTCACAGTAAGCTTTTAAGATAGGTGTAGGCACAGGCCCATTTTATGGTTGTGAGAACTGAGACCCCAAGTGGATTCAGGTTTACCCATCAGGAATGCTGAGGTGGGACTTGCCCTGCCAGATCTTAAAATGTGCCCATCAAGCTACATTAATTGAAATGATGTCATAATACTGGTACAATATTTGCTAGATCCTTAAATGGAACAGAATAGACAGTCTGGAAATAGACCCTTATATGTTTTCAGATTCGAGCCTTCAAATGTGACAGCATTATGCATTCATGTAGAAAGGAAAACTTGAGGAAATTGGGTAACAATTGGGAGAAAAAATAAAAACTAGTCATGTCATTTTATATTAAAATTAGAGAAGAATAAAAATGATTAAGAAACATACAAAACTAAAAGCATCTAAGTGTGAATTATTTTGGTGAGAAGCAGTTTTCTAAGCATGATAGCAATGGAAAGTATCTGGAAAGAGAAAGTCAGTAGACAAAATTGCTTCCCATTTTCAAACTCTCTTATGCCAAAAATCATGAGCAATACAGTAAATTGGCAAATGAGAATGCTTTAACTGACAAGCATTTTAGTTAGCTCACCAATAGAATAAAATGGACAAATAAAAACAAGTCATTCAGATAAGTGAGGAAGAGATTTATTCTCACTAGCAATCAAGGAAGTGCAAACTAAAGTGAGAACTTTTCTCCTACTAAACTGATAACAGTAATAAGTGATAATATTCTATAGGAGTTGGAGTTGACTTGGCTAATGCTCATATACAGTGCTGTGAGTGGAAGGCTGCATGTATCAGGAACCTTGAGAAGCTTGTAGGTCATTACTGCTGCTGCTGCTGCATCGCTTCAGTCATGTCCGACTCTGTGCGACCCCATAGACGGCAGCCCACCAGGCTCCCCCGTCCCTGGGATTCTCCAGGCAAGAATACTGGAGTGGGTTGCCATTTCCTTCTCCAATGCATGGAAGTGAAAAGTGAAAGTGAAGTCGCTCAGTTGTGTCCGACTCTTAACGACCCCATGAACTGCAGCCTACCAGGCTCCTCCGTCCATGGGATTTTCCAGGCAAGAGTACTGGAGTGGGGTGCCATTGCCTTCTCCAGGTTATTATTAATGATATACAAAGATGTTTATTGAAACATATGTAGGAACACATCATTGGTAACAAATGTCCAATAGCAGACAAATGGTTAAATTTGGGTGCATCATAATAAAGTGAAAGTGAAGTAGCTCAGTCGTGTCCGTCTCTTTGCGACCCCCATGGACTGTAGCCTACCAGGCTCCTCCGTCCATGATAAAGGATTATCCAAAGCAGTGCTATTGTTCAAGTTCAGTCCCTGGATCAGCATCACCTGGGAAGCATTAGAAATGCAAGTTATCTGACTCAGACCCACTAAATCAGAGTCTCTAGGAGTGGGGCCCAACAACCATCTAACAATCTCTCCAAGTGACTTTTTGTCTCTAAAGCAGTTTAAAATGGTGCATATTTTGAGGTTACATGGGAATTGAGTAGAATCAAAGGTTTGTGGTTTTTCTTTTTTCTCCTTTGGGTTTGATTAGTAGGTCATGTTATTTCCTTTGATATTAGACAACAGAAAATGGAAGAGGATTCTGTGCCTGTTCTTTTTAGTAAAACCCTCCTTGATGATAGAATAATTGCTTAAGGCAGTTCACCAGAACCACCTCAGCAAAGAACAATGATTCTTAGAGGAAAGAGAAAGACCACTGGGCCCCCATTTTGACTGAGGCACAGGCTTTCTCCAGCCCAGCTTCAGAAATCCTATAGGTTATCAGGTTTAGAATTATTTATAGTGTTAATAATGTTCTGTTAAAAACTGTCAATTTGTTTAGGAATTATTATATAAAAGTCAAATACTGTTTTGGTTAATAGTACATTTTGACAGTATAATTACCGTCTGCTTATACCTGATTTTAAACATTATTTCAATAATATATCTGGAGAAGATATTTACTAATAACTTTGAGAATCTGAATTTTAAAGGTTAAAGTTTTATTTCTGTGTTATGAATTTGCTAAAAGCATGGACATTTCATTTTTATTAAGAACATGTTGTTGTTCACTTGCTAAATCCTGTCCAGCTCTTTGCAACCCTGTCCAACTCTTTGCAACCCTGCAGACTGCAGCACACCAGGCTCCTCTGTCTTCCTCTATTTCCTAGACTTTTCTCAAATTCATGTTCATTGAGTCAGTTATGAGCATGTTTCAAATATAAAACTTTATTTAAAATTGAATCTATACTTTTGAAATTACTAGAGATCCCTGGGTTGGGAAGATCCCCTGGAGAAGAGAAAGGCTAATCCACTCCAGTGATCTGGCCTGGAGAATTCCATGGACTGTATAATCCATGGGATCGCAAAGGGTCAGACATGGCTAAATGACTTTCACATCGCATCACTTTAATCACTATTAATACAATTTTCAAATTTTAGACAAGTTATTAGCTATAATTTGAAGTGTTTGTAAAAAATCCTCATCAAAAAGCATTGTAAATGATTTCATCTTCACTTAATTAAAAATAATAAACAGCTTTGCAATTGTTTTTATGTATAGTTGACTATATAGACTTCATTTTTAATATCCTTAAAGCCTTTAAGTAAACTTGTTTGGTAACATTTTTTAGATTGCTTTCCATACTTTAACTCATCCTTCTGGTGTAATTTGTATAGGAAGCTACTTTGTTATTGGGTTGAAATTCTTGAAAATGTTCTATAATGCTTCCATTTTCAGCAGATTCCTATCATCATGAGAAACTCTTCTATTAAAACTTTATTGTGATTTTTTTTTTAAAAATTGCTGGTTTTACAGCTTTTATTTACATAAAAGAGTTAAAAATCTTCCCTATTGTGAGAGAAGATATTCTTAACTATATAATTCGAAAGAAAATAAATCTTAATGCTAAAAAAGTAGCTTAATCATACTTGCTAAAAGTGAATTAGGTAGATGTATCCTCTAATGCTAATATTTTCAGGCAGCTTTTACAGAATTTTCTTTGAAGAATGATGCATGTCCTTGGTTGACCTATGTAGTATCAGATGTATGGGATTTATCCAGGATAGAGCACAGCCATGTGTAGTGCCTGGAGGCTTAGTAAGCCTTCACATGATAGGTAGGTATGTTTGGGCTGAAATGCATAAAAACCTTTTCACATTTTCAATCTGTACATCTATTCCCTTAAATATTTGAGTTTTTTAGATATTTTACTTTTCTATTAGTATTATTCTGATCACATACTTCTACTTTTATAGGAAAAGCTACACATCCCATGCACAATTACATAACACATGACAATACATTCTTTATTTTGTGAAATCCTTTTTAATTTTCCATATTTAGCTTATTTGTAAAGTTATATATTTTTGACATTTCCATTTTGTTCCTTTTCTTAATTAGGGAAAAACTTAACAAAGGACAGTTCTACATTCTTAATACTGTTCAATTGTGAAGACTCAGCTACAGCCTGTGAAAGAACACTGTAGAAAATAGACTATCTTGGTATGACTAACCCTTTATAGAGTGTGAGTGTGGCTCATCAGTACCTGCAGGGACTAATTATAATACATGAAGCTAAGCTTGCGACTTTGATGTTCAGTGCTTTAAACGTGGCAGTGTAGTTGTTTAGTATAAAGAGTGCATATTTTAGTTACAAGCATGTAACATTTCCATACAGGGTGCTGCCGGAGATTATCTCGTCAGAAATTTAAACGAGTTCATATAAATCAATTTAATCATTTCCGTTGAAAGTACCCAGAAAACTCCCCAAATGGAAAATAATTATTCCACCAACCCCCCCTAAAAAGGACTCCAAAACTACCAAAAGGCATTCCTACAGTGAACTGAAATTTTCCTGGAGTGGATTTTTCTCTGTGGTTTATTTTAATAGAAGTTATTTTAGATCAAGGATTGATATAGAGTAAAATGGTTAGGATGGTGTAGGTAGTAAGAAAACCTAAGTTTTACTACACATGAAGAATAAACTTTGGATCCTTCTCTCATGGGCTGTTTCTTTGGATATCATGTACATTTTGGAGATCTTTGGGGTGGAGGGGAAACACTGCAGTCTTGAAAGTAGATTTTTAATTATAAAATGTAAAAACTTTTAAAAGAAAAATCAAACAAAACTTGTCATTTTTCATACTTCTGGATCTTGATATATTGTTTTGAAAAGCTCTTGTACTTTCTGAATAATTTATGCATTTTAAAATAGGATTTTACCACTGACATAAATTCGCCTGTATGTGTTTTTCTCTTAAACAGGTTCCCTTATCCAGCATTTTAACTTTGTTTCATAACTGTCTTTGGTCTAGCCTGAAACTCCTGCAGCAGCTAAAATCACTTCTCCAAGGCAAAGCTTTTCTCTACACATTTCCTATACCTGTTTTAAAATGGACAGTAAAAATAAATGAATGTAACCAATACAAATTTTGTATAATAGTGGTGCGGTAGGATTTTAGAGGCCAGCAGTTATATAGGTTGAAATAAAGTTTCAGCTAAAATTAAAGAACTTTGTAAGGGGCCAGGTGATGAAGATTTTACATCTCAGAAGTTTGCTTTGTGTGTTATCATGCAGACAAATCTATCATTCTTCATGGTGTTGCTTTAAAGTTGAGAAAAAACATCATGTTTAGTTATTGGAATAACTGGATTTCCTAGTTATTCATATGAGTTCTATAATGTTTTGTTAATTATATGTTTAACCTGAAAACGTTGGAATATGCATCAGGTTTTTCTACCATACATTTTTGTAGTTGAGACACTAAAATATAACTAGTACGCAAAACTGAAAGCACTTTTGTATCAGTTTTTTTTGGATCCGATTAAGAAAGTCGAAAACAAATCGCTTAGCATTTAGTATCATTGCTTTACTTAAGCCATTCATTAATTCACACAAAGCTATTAAGCATACACCATTTGTCAGGTCTTTTGTAGAGCACTTAAAAATACAAAGATGATGAAGATAATAGTGTCTGTCTTCAAACAGTCACTAGGTTAGTGGGGAAATAAATTGGTACATAGATCTTTTTATGGCAAGTCTGTGCTCAGGGCCGTTTGTACCCAGAGATCAGAGGCTAACTGCCCATTCTAGTAACAGTAAACAGGTCCCGGGGTGGGTTTGCGTTAGAAATAACTTGGGAGCTGAGTCTCGGAGGGTATGAGTTTCTGTCTGGGGCTGGCATGGAAGAAGGGGAAAGAATGGTGTGTATGAAAGACCATAAGGCAGCGTAGCATAGCATCAGAGCTCCCAGAGATAAGATTCTCCAGAACAATGGATGCTGAGAATATCAGGAACTGTAGTCTAGGGCTGAGAAAAAGTTGGGAATTGGTGCTAGAAATCTTTTTTTATTTCTGCATTTGCCCAGCCAGTTTAATACTCATTATGCTAACCTGGTGGCTAGGATGGTAAAGAATCTGCCTGCAATGCGGGAGACCTGGGTTGGGAAGATCCCCTGGAGGAGCATGGCAACCCACCCCAGCATTCTTGCCTGGAGAATCCCCATGGACAGTGGAGCCTGGCAGGCTACATATACAGTCCATGGGGTTGCAAAGAGTTGGACACAGCTGAGTGACTAAACACAGCACATGCTAATTGAATCTCTGAAGAGCTTAACAGGAGAGAGGATTTTTAAGGCAGTTCTGTCCTTTATTGGCTTAATTATATGCTGAATGCTTACGGCAGGCTAGACATCTCGCCAGGTGTTTTCTTTACAACTTCTCTGCCTCTGTGCTAAAAGCGGCTGTTCCAAATTCACATCTAAGTAAAAGAAGAGAAACTTGCTATGATACTCTGATATGGTGCAGAAATCAGTGATGTAGCCATGAGATACCAATATGAGGCACGAAGGCAATGTGGTTCCTTCTAGTCAAGCACTCACTGGAGATCAAAACTATTAATAGAACCTAAGCCTTAGGTTTGTCAGCCCATGTTCTCTCCATTAATCACCGTGGGAGAGACAGACATAATCAAGTGAAAGGGACAGTTCTGAGGAGTTCAAACATTCAGGCTGGCTTGACATTCCTGTGCTGCTGGTCAAATCTGTATTATGCTTAATACAGACAGCCTGAACTAAAACATTCAAGAATTTCCTTCCCAAGTTTAGACATATTAAGAATAGGAGCATTTGAAAGATACACTTCACCATGATTTCTGTAATTGCTGTTAAGTGTCACTAATTATGTTTCCTGATACTCTCATGCTGTTCTTTTTGCAGACAAATGGATGGTAAATCAGAGAGGCCTTTAGTAACATATGCAACCTACCGAGGCCCCAGACAAATTAAGAAGTATTTGAAGCAGCAGACAGTGTCGGAAACGGTGAATCCCTTAGACAGAGAAAATGCAAGTTCTGACTCTAGTACAAGCACACATCGTGGCCCTGGGAGTGAGATGGAGCCTGGAATGGTGTTATTACTGTCATCAGCTAGCACAGGCATACCTGTGAAAGGACAAGGGCCTGAAGGCCAGTTAGAAGACTCTGATGATAACGAAAGAGATCTCAACACAGGAAGCCATTCAACAAACAACCAAGGACTAGCCAACACAGCTTCTTCTAGGGGTGTTTTAAACAAAGCCTATCCTGGGGGACCCGAGACAAGTAGATCATCCCGTTCTGTGACTAGCTGCAGCTCCACTGCTGGAGATTCTGACTCACGGCACCATTTGAGTTGTGCACCAGGTTCTCAGACTGACAGAAATTTGGGATGTTCAGCATTGTTGACAGAAAGTAACAGCAGCAAAATTCCTTACAGTCCAGACTTGCAGAGGACAGCAACACCAGGAACTGTGGTAAAACGAACCAGCTCCGTGATGAGTGATGGGACACCAGTGCAGGCTGAGAACTCGGCTGTTGCTGACTTCTCTTGTAGTAAATCTGATGGGAGTGACCCTACCACACTTAGAAGTGCAGATTTGCCAAGTCCAAATAAATCAATTAGGCGTGAAGCTCTGCAGTTGCCAGAGAGTAAGTGTTCTAACAAGCAAGCAGTAGAGAACTCATCAAAGCAGCCTGCCAATCACACCAGCTCCATGGCTTTCCAGAAACAAGCCGTAACAGACACAGAACTTGTAAGTGCTGGAAACAGATCATCTGCCCAAGACACACAGAAAAATTTGGCTCCTGCAGAAATCAAGCAAGAAACAGAAAATACATCAGGTGAGGAACCCACTACTTCAAGTCATGTCAAAGCTCCAGAAGATAGAATTGAGACACTACACAAAGATACTGACCCACTATTACTAACAGAAGTCAAAAACCTTGTTAGGCCACATGGCAAAGTGCCTCCCTTTAGGATGAATCAAAAGGAAGCTGCCTCTGTAAAACACACCAGTGAATCAGTAGTTGTAACATGCTTAGAAAATAAAATAGCCCCTGAACTGAATATTGAACTTAATAGAAATCACATTTCAGAATCCCTTCTTGACTCTGAGAGTCCTCAACAAGCCATAGCATCACCTGATGCCAGGACATCCCCCGGCCTTGGCTATAAGTCAGATTTCAGTGCTTCACACCCTACCTCTGTTTCCAGAGTGGGCATGCTGAGCCAGGTGGATATCCCTATTTTAAAGAATGAAGGTTCTTCTGCGCTTGTTGAAACTGGAGATGTCAACATTGTTGGTATCTCCAGTCAGTCTCGTCAGTGTCAACAAGAACATGTGGCAAATCATGTGGAGGCCACGGACAGGAAGAGTCTCCCTGCAGGCCTTCACTCTAAGCATGCACCTACAGCTCTTGAATCCAAGGAAGTTCTTCCTGACAGGGAGAAATGCCAGTTTCTACGAGATCTTGAAGCCAGTGACACCGACATAACTGCAGCGGACTTGAGCTTTGAGCCTGCAAGCTTATCTCAAGACCCTGAGAAAGCAGAGTCGGTGCTATCAAGCACCGCAGCAAGTGAGAGCACTGCAGACAAGCATGATTCTTCTTTCTCCTTGGAAACCAAAACTGATAGCATTGCAGAAATGTTACCAGAAGCTGACATTGGTGGTCAGAACAATGTTCCTGTTGAGTCACATTCTGGAACAGGAAAAACTCTAAGTCTCTCCAAGATACCTGTTACCCGAACAGAGCCCAGAGACATTTCTTGGGATGAAATTTCTTCTCCACTTGACATCACAGGTGTGCCAGCAAATCCTGCTTTATCAGAATTGACTTCCCTAGAAGTTGAACAGGACAAAATTTTTCAGTTAGTGGATCATGAGGAAATTAAAGAGAAATACTTAGATGCCAGCCTTAAAGAGAGTTGCCAAACTGAGGTTTCCCCTTCTGCCTCCAAATATCAAGGTGTACAGGGAACAGAGGTGGGAGCCCGCAGTGCTCTACCTGCTTGTCCCCAGAGTGATAGACCTGAGACTTCACCTCCTGTTCATGTTGAGAAAGTTACTAGGCAAGTGGCACAGAATTGTGCAGCCAGGGCTTCTATGATCCATCCACCTTCAGTTCCTTGTGGGAGCAAAAAGATTTTTGATTTTTCACAACTCAGCTTAGCTAATACTTCCCCCAAATTCCAAGAAACTGACAGCACAAAAGCCAAGTCACCTTTTCTGGGTTCTGGTATCAGTTTGGGAAAAGAGGCTTTTGCATCTGAGGATTCAAGTTTCCTTCCTAATCCTTCTGTGCTAAGAACAGAAAAGAGAGCCTCATCTCCCAGAAAGAAAGAGGATGCCCATTCCCTAAGAGGTGGTACTCACAGCCTGCCTTCCTCCTCCAGTAACTCTGAAGTTAGCATGGTTAGAAGTTCATATAACCCCACAAATAATTTTAGTTCTGTAAAAGTTCCCTTAGATGTCCCACATGAAGGTGCCTCCTTAACTAGCCTGTTGGACCCTAAAAGCTCTTATTTGGAATCAGAAACATCTGACCTCACAGGGGCAGAAGTCACCCCACTTCAGGACCATTTGGGAGATCCTACTGGGATGGTATCTCTTGATTTCCCAACTGCTGCCCAATTTGACAGTCCCTTGGAAGCAGCGACTAGAGCAGTTGCTGGGACCCCAGCGTCAGTTAACAGCTCAAGCCAGCAGTGTTCTGAGGCCTCTGCTGAGCACATAGAAGCAAGGAAGAGAGCACATGCCCAACTTTTGGACCTCGAGAGTGATTTCTGTAAAAAGGCTGTTACATTGATTGGGGAGGCCTTTAATTCTGTCAGGGAAGAGCTAAAATCCAAACACTCAGTCGGTACCTGCCAGGAACATAGAGCCATAGACGGCATAATGAATCCAGGTACCCTGGAAGAAGACATCCCTGAGAAAAACCCATCAGAAGTGACACTGACAGAGGTCCAGTCCACAGAGCATTTGGAAGAGCAGGCTGTGGAAAACATACCTGAAGTCCAAGGGGAAGAAAAGGCCTGTGTTTCACCTGTGGTTGGTGAGAACAGTCTCCTTTTTGATTCTGATAAAATGAATGTATGTTGGTTGTTAGAGGACCGAGCTAGGGAATTAGTCAATCAGATTATTTATTCAGCCCAAGAAACGGTAGCAAATGATGCTCAGGGTACCTCGGATTCTGAACTTCAGGCTAATACTTCAAAAATTCTGAGTAGTGATAGTGTTCAGCCATGTGATATGGTAAGAGAGTTCTTGGTGTCAGAACAGGCCATAAATCGAAGCACATGTGAAATCAGTGGGAAAGTTTTAGGTAGATTCTTTGCTGTAAGTAACTTAGGTAGTGACACCGAGTCAATAAGAGGAAGAGAAATTGTTCTCTACCAAAAATCCCCCTTTTCAGGAACTAGAGATGGGCAGTCTGATAGTATAAATTTGCAGGAATCAGATACTGTTTTACTAGCTGAAAACATACCCCTTACAGGGTTAGATGATAAGGCAAAAACACACTCGTTCCTCAAGGAGGACTCTAAAGAGAAAATGGGGACAGAGTGTGTTGATAATCACAAACCTGAGACAGAGGATACAAGAACTCTTGTATTAAATTTCAAATGGCCTCCATTTGTGAATGATGACACTCATGTACCTGGGACATCTAAAAGCAGCTTGTCTGATACTTATGTATGTTTATCTGAAAAAAGCTTGCCAGGATACAGTAACAAAAGCACACCCCTTGCAATGTCAGAAGTAGGGAAAATACACAAGGACACTGAAGTAAATATTGGAAAAATTGAGCTTATACCTTCCATGTTAGAAATGGGAAAACCAAATAAGAAGGACGCTGAGTTGAATATTATGAAATATGAGGCAGTCCCCCCAATGTCAGAAGTGGAAAGAGCACATAAAAAGGATGCCGAATTGAGTACCTCAGAAACTGAACCAACAGTTGAAATTATTAAAATGCGAGAAGCATACCAAATGGATGCTGAGAGGTATATTGAAAAAACTGAGGGATTGCCTGCCACTTTAGAAATGGAAAATATTTGCCAAAAGGATGCTGAAGGGGATATTGCAAAGACCGAGGTGACACCTGTTACATTAGAAATGGAAAATATTTACCAAAAGCATGCTGAGGGGGATGTTGGTAAGACGGGAATGACATCAGTTGTGTCAGAAATGGACAGTATCTACCAAAAAGATATTGAGGGGACTGCTGAAAAGGCTGAGTCAATACCTGCCACACTAGAAATGGAAAGTATTTACCAAAAAGATGTTGAAGGAAAGGTGGACAAAACTGGGGTGATGTCCCTTACATTAGAAGTGGTAAATGTCTACCAAAAAGATGGTGAGGGGATCACTGCAAAGATTGAAGGACCCTTATTAGACTTGGAAAACACTTGCCAAAATGATGCTGAAGGGGTTATTAGGAAAACTGAAATGATGCCTCCTTTTGTGTTAGAAATGAAAGAAGCAGCCCAGAAGGCAGTACCTGCTTCCTTCGAAATATGTAAGGGAGATACGAAGGAGACAAGTGGGGGAACTTTGTCCACACCCTCTAAGAGAGAAATGGAAAGCACATTCCCAGAAGATTCTGATGGGACCATCAGGAAACACAGAGTGTTTCCCACAGCAGTCAGCTCTGAGAAAATACCTGGAACAGGTCTGGAGTTGCCCATTACACAGGCAGAGGCCACATCTCCCATACCTGAGGCTGAAGAAGCATACCAAGAGGGTGCTGACAGGAGTGGTGGAGAAGTGGAGAAAGAGCCTACGGAAACAAAGACAGGCTGGATAGCGGGTGACACTAGACTCGCCTCGTACTTCAGGGATTATGAATCGCCTACCTTAAGTAAGGATAATGAAGGCTACCCAGCCTTAGCAGTGCCGGACTTTCAACCTGAGGGTACCATGGGAAGGCTGGACAGAAAAACATCTGTTACTACAGTACATAAGAAAGCAAGAGACCTACAGTATGGAGACAAAAAGGAAGAACCTAACTTAGCCTTCATTTCTCAGGAGGAGCAAGAAAACTCTTCCTTTACTATACTGTATGAAGAGCCCCTCCAAGATGAGGACAAGTACACTACCACCGAGGTAAGACGAACACATTCCCTCCTGATTCCTCACACAGCTCCCAACAGCATGCCTGTCTTCGCCTGTGAAAGGTCTGAAAGTAGAACTGACCTCGTCCATCATTTTGAAAAGGAAGCCAAATTAGGTGATGCATTTGATAGAGACAGTTCAGAAACATTCTTATCGGTAGAGGCCAAAAGGTACAAGATCTATCCCTTGGCTTTGTCTCCCATTTACGAGGACGACAGCTCTCAGGAGGACATTCTGTCCAGCGAGGTCTCACCTGGTCGTCATGGTGCCTCGAAATCAAGAGAGAATGCAAGCCAGCCCTCTTCTGTGTTATCGCTTCTCCAGTCAGTATCAGAGCGTTTAAAGATGAATTTTGATGAAGATGACAGACAGGAGGGTGGAGAAGAGGAAGATGAGGAAGAGCCACTGCATAAAGGAAGTCTGAGAGCTCGAAGGCAGGAAACTGTTACCTTCAAGCAGCCGGATTCTTCTCTTACATTTTGCTCTGATGATGACCAGGAAAGTACTGGAGTCTCTAAGAATTCTAATGTGATGTCAAATGAGCCTACGACCTCTAATCTGCAGATTGGTCTGTGGCCAGAAAAGGCCTCATTTCTACAAAAATCTGACCTTACTTCCAAACTACATTCTTCTCTAAAGAGTGCTTATCATCAGTATTTGCAGACCTCTAAAACCCATTCCTCAGAAAAAGGAGCCAGATTTGGTGGAATTTTTCAGGAACCAGTGTCAAAGTATTTCTGCACTCAAGACACCCCTGGCCGATTAAGCCCATTCACAGAGGTAAGTTATTATAATTATTAATTAGTGAAGTAATGCTTTGGGTAGTGCTTTGAAATAACCTAAAAGCTTATTAGGAAAATCAGTGTTTTGAGGTTGTATAAAGATTATTTAAAAAAATACTTTGTTCGTTGAGATTACTTTGTTCATTGGTTGAAGTGTATTATACCTCATGTATTTTAGTTGGACTGTTATGTTTGAGAAAACAAAATTGCTTCATCAGAATTTAAAAGGCATAAGAGAGAAGCAAGTTATAATCTCAGTTCTTTGCTGACTTCTAGTCTTCAAACTAAATTGTGACAACGTTTTGAATTTCTCAAGGTATTGAATGTAGAAAGATTGTCACTTTCCATTGAACTAATGTGTCTCATGAAAAGATTTTGCAATATTTAAAAATATTTTAAATATTTAAAATATTTCAAGTGTTTGCCTGACAACAGTCTCACTGTACTTGGTCTTGTTTTTGTTCGTACTTAGCAGGGCAATGAGCAGACTAATTTGAGAAAAAGGAGATGAAAACATTATAGCTGGAAAATGTCTTGAAATTCAGTTACACTTTTATTCAACTTAGAAATATTTGAATGTCTACTACAGAATATTCACTGAACCTGGGACATTTCTTTCTGACATTCCCAAGATCATGGAACTTCCTTTAGGATTGCCAAGGGCTATGTCTTTACTTTGAATACCCTTAATAGCAAGTGCTAATACTTGAATACCAGCCAGTTGCTTGTAAGGCAAGGTCCTTTTAAAAGAAAGGCTGGGCTTTGCAGAAATGTTTCTTTAATGATTGCTGTTGCCTATTAAGTCAAGTGCAACCTCTTCACTCTGGTTGCAAGGCCCCCAAGTTTTGTTCATTCAGCCTCCTCACTTTGTGCTCTGGTTACACACCCTCTAAGATGTCTGTACTTTGTCTCAAGATGTTCTCTTCCTGGAAGTTTTTTTCTTTACTACTCCTGCACCAGCCTGCCACATTGTTTCACTTACTGAAATCCTGTTTTTCAAGGTCTTCTAGATACCACTTCCTCACACAAGCCTCCTGGGAACCTCTGTCTGCCATCACCTCACCTCCATGCTGGTGCCATTTCTCTTGACTTCCGTAACTTGACATTTTGATTGTTTTGTACCTGAGAGTTTAACCTAATCTCTCACCGGAAGAGTCACGGAAATGTGATCATCTTTTCTCCTTTCAGAGACACAGCTTTATTTTCCTTTGTACTTACTTTTTTATTCCTTGTAATACCTAGAAGTTCACCTTGTAATGATGATCACTAAACAAATATGCAATAAATTGGATTTGTGACTGCTAAGAAAGTGAACTATCTTTATGTTTATGTTTCTTATGGCTCACTTCTTCCACTTTTATTATTTCAGAATGTTGACAAACAAACTCTGAAATGTAACCCAAGACCTGGAAAGGTAAGCATAAGTTTCTTAGATAGGCTAAAATGAAAGAAGTAAGATTATGTTTAGGTTTGGGGAGTTTAAGGTAGAAACTTTTAACTGATTTAGTAAATGGTTATTTCATTCAGGAATTTAGCATCTAAAGTGGTATTTACTTTTATGTATTTAGGATATTTTATTTTCTGCATTCTAGGACATTTTAGAATTTTAAATGCATTCTTAAAATTAGTTATTATGCCTGCTTACTATATGTTGCAGATGGTTATCTATGATCTCCATGGAAGAAAATATAAACAAGAGATCTACTGTAATATTCCTGATGCTACATCTTGGTCTTATCCGAATGGGGTACTGATAAAAGTTGTAAGGGGCTGGTAAGAGATCTCTTAAAACTTTTTATTTCCCCATAAGTTGTTTTCTTGCTGCTTATGCTGTATGTTTTTCTTGTATTAAGGTTGCATCCGTTTCTCTCCAGATAAGTTTTTGACACATCGTTAGAGTTTTATAACTTAATTAGAAAATATAGGTTGTTTTTAGTATTTACAGCCTGCAGTAAAATAGTACCATTTCGTAACTTCATGATTAGCAGGATAGATTTTACAAGTTGAATGCTTCAGTTGAATGAAACATAGCTTTGAAAATGAGTTCACAATTTGTGGGATGGTAAGGAATGTGAAGGCCACATGCTTAAAGTCATTTGTATCACTGACATAAGCAACAAGTGAAGGATTCTTTGTATGGCGTAAAGTGAAAGTAAAGTCGCTCAGTTGTGTCCGACTCTTTGTGACCCCATGGACTGCAGCCTACCAGGCTCCTCTGTCCATGGGATTTTCCGGACAAGAGTACTGGAGTAGGTTGCCAAAATGCTGGAAAATCTCGTTTATTATTATGGACCATGTCTCATGGACATGCGGGGCCAGAATTTCTTTGTCTGGTGTTTGGGTTACCCACTGGTCAGTATTCAGGTTATAAGCAGTGTGATCTCGTGTGTTTTCAAATAATAAAATGAGACCCACATGCTTTATTATCCAGCAACAGGAAAATTAGGGTAGAAATGGAAATTGGAATTTTTAAGCTATTGTTTTTAATGTAAATGTGTGTATAACATCTATAAAATGTATGTATACGTAAAGATAGGCCCAAGCATAGATTGTGGTGCTGTGTTTAGGAAGCACTGTAAGTTGTGTGCACTTATATTCTTTCTTAGACTCTTTGCTCAGCGTACATCATTGTTTCAAAATAGATTTATATGCTAGTAGTAGAAAATAGCCCAGATTTTTAAATTTGAATAGACAATGTAGTCTGTGACTTATAACTTTCATATTTGTTTTATGCCTCATTTCTTAGAAGATTAATTATAACTGATCATGCTTTTTTATATTTGTTCAGCTGGATTTTATATGAGAAACCACATTTCCAAGGTCAGAAATGTGTTCTGGAAGAAGGAGAAAAGGTGTTAAATCGTGACTGGCTTCTTCAGAACAGAAAGCATCCACAAAGAAACTTTGTGTTGGGCTCTATCAAACGTGTCTTAAAGGTAACAGAACAGTTGGTTTTTAAATTTTGTGTCATTTGTCATGTAGTAAAGCTGTACTTTGGCCCAGCACTGCTTAGAAATAGTTGCTATTAATCATAATTGTGGTAATTTTGTTAATCTTTATTATCATAGTGATAATTTTTTGACTAGATATGCATAAAGTATTAAGTTGAATGAAAATTTTAAATGTTACATGTAATATGGCACATAAAATGTTACATGTTGTAATATATATGTATTTTTAATAGTAGTTGGAATATACCACCCAGACATCTTTAGGATATTTCCAAATATGTTCTTCTAGTGGAGGTTTGTGGGTGTGTATATTTGGGTGTGTGTGGTGTTTACAAGAGAAGGGGAGATAGATGAGCGTTAGAAGAAATTTATAGAAGGTAGGTTGGGGAAAGGAAGGGGAAAATGTTGCTTTTTCATTTTCTGTTTATTAATACTAAGATGTGGAAGACCTTGCCTTCCTCATATAATAATACATACTGTGGGAAGTGCCTTGATGGTTTAGAGAAGTGAGTTAGTGATAAGGACAGAATTGTCCCATGTATTTTAAGGGTTCCTTCAGCAGTAATGTAGTACATGATTCAGTGCAGTTACTCCTGTGACAGTCATGAACATATATATTTTTCAAATTACAGAAATTCTATTTATATACTAAAAATGTCTACTTTGACGTGGACCCTATCATGATTTGGATCAATGTTGTTAAAACCCTTGATAGTTGCAGACAGCATACAGAAAAACTCAGTATCATAAAGGGGTGTCTGCATGAATTAATACTTTCTGCAAAACTGTTAAGCCTGTTAAGTCTTAACAAATATTTGTGTCTGCTCTTGGACTGAATGCTGTCGTGGGCACTGGGAATAGAAACACAAGTTCCATATGGTGTCTTCCTGCAGATTGCGCAGAGTCCAGGACAGGGACAGCTGAATCCCATGCCTGCATGATGTGAGACGTGCAGTGCAGGGCCCCACATGGGCACGAAGAAGGCGCCTCTCTCCTGGAGCAGGCAGCACCTGGTTGGCGTCTTGAGAGAGCAGACAGGAGTTTGGCAGCACGGGAGGTGTGCGGGAGTCCCTAGCAGAGCCACTTGTGTCACTGAGGCGGACGTTGATAGTGCGGGGAGATTGATGGCTGTAGGATAGAGGGCAGTGTGCGTTTTCATCGAAAAATGTAATCACAAGCATTTCAGCTCATCAGGCAGCATTTGAGTGCTCACTTCATTAGCTAACTCACAAGAAATTCCTTGAAGCAGGTAATCACTTTGTAGTTGGAATCTTCTAAAATTTAATAGCATGTGGTTTTGTGTCTGCCTTGTGAATGTCAGGCACCATGCCAGGCCTAGTGAGGAGAAAAAAAAAAAAGATGAATAAGGTATTGTAAGCAGCAAACTTCACACCCTCATCCCAAATCAAACAATAAAATCAAACAAAAAATTCAATCTGTTGAGCATGGGTATTTAAATGGGTATTTGCACATCCGCCATTTGCTTTGGATGCATTATAAGAAAGAGTAAGTCATGCTTACATTTTTTCCTTCTTCCATTGTTTGTTCATAGAGTCTTTTTTTTTTTTTAATTGCAGTGTTAGTGCCCACTTGACTTGAACTTGCTAGCAACTTTAAGTGAGGAAGGAAAATAAAACTATTGAACGTTGAATGGAAAAGGCATTAGCATTGTTCTAAATATTTTACAAAGTAAGAATCAGGCATTAAAATGCTTCCTTTTTGTAAACTTGTCACATTTCGGCCTGCTGATAGCTTCATTTTCATGGCGGCCATTCCAAATTCACCTAGGCCCACGGCAGCTTTATCTTGTTTCACCATCTTTTAGTGGCTCTCATCTTAAGTAGTCAAAGCTTTAAAGACTGTCCTTTAAAGACAATACTTTCATGATATCTTCACTTTGCTGTAAATGGAGCAAGTATAGAAGATACTGTCAGTCACCTGCAGTTGTAGGTTCTGCCCAAGGGTCATCTTTGCCCCTCGTGGAAGTAATTGGAGGTGGAGTAACGATGCAGTGAGACTTGAGTCAAGTGCTTTTTTTTCTCAAATAGAAAAAGTGAATCCTGCACATTTCTCTGTTTACTATGCATTTAATATATATATATTTATTATATATATATATATTTTTTTTAAGGAGTGACATTTCCTTCTTTCAGGAGTTAATTAGGTTTGCCCTTATTAATGAGCTGAGGTGCAAGAGAGCCGTTGTTAGATCAGGGACTGAATGTATTTCATGTAAGGCAGAGGCAAATAGTTTCTTGGGTTTTTGGTTTTTGGAGGTTTGTTTTGTTTTGTTTTTTTACTATTTATGTAGTTCATTCCTACCCTGTTTCCCTCCCATAGCTTTGTCTCCATTCTTACTGGTTGCTTTAATAGTCTGAGCTTATAGATTTCACCAAGATGTATTTAGAAAGTATATCATGACTAGAAAAGTCTGGGAGGAAACCATATAAACTTTTCTTTACTAAGAGTACAAAGTGTTTCTTGTTGCTAGGTTCCTGTAAGGCTAGTTGTTTACTCCCTTTGTCCATCAAGAATTACACAAATCTTGCAAAAGACATTACTTCTGTGACTAGCCACCATGGAGAAAATAGAACTGATTAGTGAAATCTTTTTCAGCCAACTAGAGAAAAAAAATCAGTCCTCTAGTACAATAGTTGAGAATGTAAGCGATCTTGTTTATATTTTCAATTTTTTAGCCATCATTACCTCTTTTCCATTATACTGTTTCCCTGTGTGATGTAGACTCAAATGCCTCTTAGCTTTTTCCCTTTTAAAATACACCACCCAAACATTGTTTGTATAACACAATGCAGAGGAAACTTATTTGTGTGAGACACTTAGTTATGTATTCTGTTACTGTACCTCAGATCCCTGGGGGAACATTTTAATAATATTACTAGAATTCTATTTTTAATAGCAAACAAAAGAGACTTGAAGACTGACAGGTGACTCTTCTGGACATTTCTGGACATTTTTTAAAATGAAACTTTAGACGGAAATAAACTTTTTATATTTTAAAGGATATTTTAGGTTATAGCTTCCTACTGTATTGTGTTTTAGAACTTTCTGAAAACAAGATGTATTAGTTTGCTTGCTTTTACACACTAATCAGAATGGTTAATAATGATTAATAATATAACTCAGTTTGGAAAAAAGATTAAAAAATTAGATACCATTTTGCAATTGCAAAACAGATTATAATAATAAATATAATTATTCAGTCTAATAAATGTCACCTCTAATAGTTTATTGCATTTACCTATTTCATTAAAGCAGAGCCATTTGAATTCCACAATGTCCTAGATGAGAATTATGCTGCTGAAACTTGAGTCATATAATGAAACACTCAGGATTACTGAGATAGATTAGACAGCACGACTGTAGTTTCAGACAAGGCAAAAATAATTGTGGTTTTGATTCCTTAAGAAAAGATATTGTCTTTTTTGAGTTAGAACTAATTATTGAAAACAAGCTTAATGATTACCAATGGGGAAACATGGCAGGAAGGGATAAACTGGAGTTTGGGATTAACATATACGCAGTACTATATATAAAATAGATAATCAACAAAGACCTACTGGATTGTACAGGAAACTCTTCTTAATATTCTGTAATGATCTGCATGGGAAAGGAATCTGAAAAAGAATAAATATATGCATAACTGAATTGGTATGCTATGTACCTAAAACTAACATAAGACTGTAAATTAATTATATTCCAATAGTATTTTTTAAAAAAAGATTTTCGTAAGTAAGGATACAGAAAATTATGTCTTCAGTTAGAATAAGGGAAATGTTTACAAAGCTTAGAGAGGCCAGGTGCAGAGATAGCATGGACACCAGTAAGACTGAAGAGTTGTAGGTAGTTAGTGTAGTTGTACGTTATTGTGAGTTAGTTAGTTGTGGGTCATTGCTGTATTTTAAAAGGAAAACCAAAATATGAATATGAATTGCTTGGTTCTCAAGTCAAGGAGTATGATGAGGGATGTGGTTTTCCCACATGCCCAGCTGTATAAAGAGTAAGCTTACTGGATCGATGGTCTAGGCCCGTAATCAAAGTCTTGGCCTTGATGAAAGACCTTGACGGTGGCAATTTTAAAGAAAAGTTTGACAGGACATGGTGACAGTGGATGTGTGATGAAGTATAGGATCAAATTTCATAATGTCTTTCTTCTTCAAACCAACTCATACTATAGAAAATAAATACCATACGTAAGAAAACAGATTTCCTTTACCCTCACCTCTAATTCCTACTTCTTTTGTCACTGTAATTTAGATAACCCGCTGAGAGAGTAGTACCTCTCTGTTATTTATTTTTTATGTTCCCCATGAGATCAGCTTTTATTTAACTCCCTTCCTCCCTATGGCTTTGTTATGCTTCTGAGAAGGAAGGCTTACAAACTCTTGGCACTCATATATTGGTAACTTTGAACATTGCTTAATGGAGCAGGACTTTTAAAAACAAAGCAGAAAGAATCAGGGTAATGTTTTTCAATCAATAATATTCATATAATTTTCATGTTGTCAATGTAACTTCTTAGAAAAATCAGTTTAACAGACTGGTAAGAAGAAACACTGTCTCCTTTAGGCTGTTATTGGTTAAAAATTCAGCTGAACAGTGAGAAAAATTTTAACTGCATATCCAGGGTTTTGAGGATTCTGCAGTGTGTGTCTCTAGATACTTCAAAGTCAACTTTTTTTTATTATTCTTTCCAGGATTGCAGTATTCCAGAGATAGAGCTTTGCCCACAGTCTGACCCGGCATGTTGCCCTATCTACATCCAGCGAGCGGTCCCCAATTTAGAAGAGCTGAATATCCCCAAATCTGTGTCCTTCACTGTGAAGTCAGGCGTGTATGTATCTGCTTCTCTTCACTACGGTGATTGATGGTTACCAAAGTTAACTTTGTGTCATATTTCAATTGGTGACCTACCCATTTCTAAAGTGTTAATTTTTCTGTGTATACTTCTGGAGACCTAAGAAAGACTTTTTCAAATATTTTAAAACAGATTCCGTCTTTTTTTCAGATCCAGTTAAGTTTTTGATAGATGACTCAGAGAAACAGATACAGGTTCCCAGACACCATTTTTGACAGGTGAATCCATTGTCTTTTCACCCAGCAGACTGTGGGACTGAAAAATAAATACGTATCCCTGACCTAAAACTCTGGAGCCTGAGCTATTTGCAAAGTGTCTGTCTCAGTGCTGGTAGTTACAGAGGGCCTTTATAGTACCAGTGTTTATTACTCTTCTATTCCTGGAAGATAGGTAGAGCTACTCTCCTGTCACAAATGAAGAAATTATGTGGCTTGTCCTAAGCTGCCAGCTGGTAAGCATGGATTTGATACTAGGCCTTTCTAATTCCAAAGGTATCTTCAGGACTGTGGGTCTGAGTTCAGTGCTAATTCAGTCCCAGATTGACTTGAGCCATAAGTTTTGTGATTTCTGGTTCAATGTGGATCCTTCTTCCCTCTTCCTCCATTTTCATCTGCTCTGATGATGGCTGGTGTTGAATTTAGGGGTCACTGTTGGACATCTCCCTTCATCTCTCCCACATGTTAGAACTGTTGGGCAGACCCAGTAATTAACACAGACCTGAGAACTGTCTGTAATTATCAAGTTTAGCTGGTTTCTGGATGGTTCTTTTAGGAATCTTATTTCAAATACTCTTCCTGAGGGAAACCAAGAACTGATCCTGATTCTGAAACTATGGGTCAAGGGTGTAGAATGCATAGTGGAATCCCTGCCTCTGATTGCCCAAGTTTAAAACAGAAACATAGTGGGATGATTTTTATTTTTCAGTTATATCCTAATTGCATTAAAGGTTTCACAACTTTTAAATACTGGAAAACATATAATAGGAAAGTGATGCCAGTGCTTGGAAAACATATAATAAACCAGAATAGTGTCTGAATGTAAGTAGTTAATAACATGTTAATTCATTGTTATATGTTGTCCAGCAGTGTCACTTTGAATGTGTTTTACTAATGTAATTCTGTGACAGAGATTTCTTCTTCTTTTTGTAGCTTTTTTTTTTTAGCTTTTAACTCTTACAGAGCCAGATTAAAGTATTCCTATTATACTTTAACCAACCATTCATTTCTCATTTAGTTGGCTTGCCTACCCAGATATTAATTTCAAGGGGCAAGCTATAGTTTTGGAGGAAGACCATGGACTCTTTGAGATTTCTGCAGCAGAAATTAAATCATTGCATCCACTTCAAATGGTAAGCAGATATAAAATGAAACATTTTCCCAAGTATCCATGAATTCAAAAATAAGATAGCTCTGATGATTGGTCATGCATCTCGGTCTTGAGACATGTATATCTCTGCTACAGAATGGGCAAACTATTCATACATTGTTGTTTTGTTTCTTTCAGACTTTTTGAAAATATTTTAATGTTTTCTAGAAACATTTCCATTTTAATGTTTTTCTAGATGTTTGAATTTACTTTGTACTATATTTATCACAATTCATGCAGTTTCCTTATAAGGTAATACTCTGACTTTAAAAAATTCTAAATTTGTTTGATGCTTATTAGAAAATTGCTTGTTGTATATTATACTCTTCCATTGCCATAATGAATGATAAGTTCAGCATTAATAATAAATGGGTAGGTCTGTGAATGGTTACTTTCTTAAAAGTAATAAATGTTGGTATTAATGATTTATTTTGTTGCAAATATTTTTATTTGAGGGGCAAATTGTTCAATTAAATAGTGGCTATGTGACAAACCGTTTTTGTGCTGTGCCTTAAAAAAATACTAAAAACCAGAAAAAACAAATTTTAAGGAGTATTACAATGTGGCATAGCACTGGAAACGAAGAAATTATACATGAGAGCTTTTGTGAGGAGTGGGTTATCTTTTATGCTCTTATCTCCATGTGGTCACAAAGACAGCAAGTGTGATAGGACTTGGAAGATGAAATGCTCTAACACAGAAAGCCCAAGGCTTTGTAGAGAAGAAATTGAGTATTAAGTCGTTTAGAAATCTACCCTGCCAAATCAAAGTTTTCAGTCTACTAACAGCTCCACTCTTCTTCTTGAGACACTCTGCTGTGGGATTAAATCTTTAATTGGTCACATGTACTTAAGCACTAAAGCTTAGTTTCCTTCCTTGTAGTGGTTGTACTCTGGAAAGTATCTTTCCAAGATTTGTTTACCCCATTTACATTGATATAGAGTAGTCTGACTTGATTTTGACTACTGTAGAGTTCTATACTTAAAATTTTTAAATACCACAACTTAAATTTGGTATGTAATCTTCACCAATCAAGTTTTTATATAACCTACATACATACATACATTACTTAGTTACTTGTGGTTAGTTACATTTTAAATATGAATATATCTAATATTAAAATTTTTTGTCATCTTAAGGGTGGACTGAAAGTGGAAATGCCTATGAACTTAAAGGTGAGTCTTGAACAGACTTTGGTAGCAGGCTAAAGAGTTTGATAATTAAATCTTTAACTATTTGTGTGTGTGGTAAGTCGCTTCAGTCATGTCCGACTCTTTGCAACCTCATGGACTGTAGCCCATGAAGCTCCTCTGTCCACGGGATTTTCCAGGCAAGAATACTAGAGTGGGTTGCCATTTCCTTCTCCAGGGGATCTTCCTGACCCAGGGATTGAACCCACATCTCTTGTATCTCCTGCATTGGCAGGCGAGTTCTTTCTCACTAGCACCACCTGGGAAGCCTATTACAGTTAAAATGTGATTACCTGAATGTATGCTGGCAATATCTAGGTAATGTATCTTGGGTTTGTGGGCAGTGACTACACAAAGAGGTGGCTGAGGGCCCACGCTCAAATGACGAGAGGGCTCAGTACAGAAAGGTGGAGGTCTGTTCTGACAACCCAATCAGACCCAGTAAGCACCTACAGGCTGGAAAGATGATAGGTTTGATACTTATTTTATCGGGGGCAAAGGGTTGAGGTGATAGCTAGACTTTGAAGTGAAAATACCCAGCAGGCATTTGGGAGTGGTGCTCAGGATGGAGATCAAGGATGATCAGGAGGAGATGCAAGCAGCTTCTATCAGGTGATGTCAGCTTGAAACTATAAGTATCTGAAGGGAACAGCAGAGGCACCAAAAACCGGGGTGGTAGTAATGCCAGAATTAAGTACATTTTGGGAAAGAAAAAGAAATGGAATTGTAGAATGCCTGTAAAGAGAGATAGGGAGAAAATCAGTGTAGTAATGAAAGATGCAAACAGACCTCTGTTTAATTAGAGTACAGCACTTTCAGAGGCAGGCAGGGACACAGGGATTCATCCATCCTGCTCTCCAAACCAAGGCACAATTCCCCCAGCTTTCCCATTTCTGGGCTTCCTAATTTGTGGAATTGACTACCATTCTCCCAATCACATAGATGGAGTTTTTTTTTAAACTTAGTATCTGAATGAATCTAATACAATTTCGCTGTATGTTGGAATCATACATATGTGAGTTCTAAAAAAATGCTTATGCCTGGGTTGCATTGAAAAAGATACTTATTTGGCCTGGGTTGTGGTTAAAATTTTTCAGAGCTTCCTAGGTGACTCTTGACATGCAGCCAAGGTTTTGAACTAGTGACCTAATAAGTGCAGAACTGGTTGTAACACTCCCTGAGTGACTTGTCTCAGTCGCTCTGTCTGCTGCGTCAGAACTTTGGGCTGGCTCTTCTGTGGACAGTTGCAGTCTGAGGCATGTGAATGGAATGGTTATCCTAGACAGTCACAATTTTTAAGTTGTTAGATATTGGCTTGTGACTTACTCATCAAAGAATTATTGCTTCTTACTTAGTTTTAATGTGTTCAACATATGTAGCGTGTATTAAACCCAAATAATACTTCATCACTTCCAATACAGCACTCTGAAAATTTAATATGTAGAAAACAGCAGGAGCAGTACTAGATTTTTTTTTTTTTCAGTCTGTGTAATGTTCTCAGTGTTGTTGTTGTTTTTCTTTTTCTTTTTAACTATAACTTGCTGGTTCAGTATGTCTAAGCATGGGATTTTATTCACCAATTGTATACAAATTATGCCATCAGCCCTAAACAGGACCAGGTGATAAAGTGTGGGTAGATAAGTGCTATTACTGTCATCGCTTCCCTGAACCCCAAGGGCAGCTTATGCTTGGGAAATAAAATAAAAAAAAAAATAGAAGGGAAGTACTTGTACCAATCCAAGTTTGAAGTAAACGAAATGCTAGACATCTGTGTCCTACTGCATTCCCTCCTCCATTTGAACCAAATATCCAATAAGAATACCAATTTTTTTTTCAATCATTTCTAACTTTTAGGAAGTTTTTTATTTAAATTCAAGTATATGCATGTGTAATTCTTCTCAGTGATTAGTAGTGACCATACAAGCAATGTTGTAAGAAATAGCAAGTTTTCTCAAACTCAAGAGAATTTTGGTTTCTTAATAAGAGGAAATTCAGTAAATATAAGGCAGGTCTGTATCAAATATTGAACAGAGGAAAAAACATAGATAGTTCAAGACAGTTTACTCTTTGCAGTGGACTTAGGATTTGGGTAAATATAACATGTAATTATATTTGAGTATTTTGATATAAGAGAAACATATTATCAAGATATTTTATCTTTGTAATGGATAAAGACTCACATATTCCTTGTGAATGTTGGACAGTATTCTATATTTTGAGTATAAAGGAAGAAAATGAACAGTGGTCCTTCATTCAGGTTGTGGCCCTCAGTGTCATATAAATCAGTATGTATCTATTCTAAAGTATGAGCATGCTAAGTGGTTTTTTTCATATTTTTCAGGTTATTATTTATGAAAAACCTCACTTCCATGGACAGGCCAAAGAGTTTAGTGAACACATAGATTCTGTCCCTAATTTTTTAAAAAATGATGTAGACTTTCATGGAATTGGATCAGTCCGTGTCATTGGTGGAGTGTGAGTATTATATATTTTCCATATGCAATTCCCTTGTCTAGTTTTGAAGATCAGCACACAAAATGTGCTGAGCAGAGCAAAAACAACCTACCTTAATCTAAAAATATACATCCCTTCTGAAATGTGGGAAATAGAACCTATTACTGACAGCTTTCTGTGAACTCTTGTTAGTATTAGAGATTTTGAGATAGATTAAATGAAGGGAACAGTTTCTAAAACTTAAGCACTTAGTATTTGTAAGCACAGTATAGAAGATAAGAATTGCAAGACAAGATTATTTCTCGATAGATTATGCACATGCATGAGAGTCCCAATTTTCACTCTGTTCTACCTCAGTTGACTTTTGGTGCTAAGGGTCTTGGCAGTGAGTCCTCTCTCATTAAAGAGGTAGCCTGGGTTGTGTATTTACAAAATCAAGGGTTCTTGACATTGGTTACCTTCTGGCCCTGCACTGTTTTTAAGAAAGCTCCCTAAAACCAATCCAAGCATAACCAATGCACCTCTACCCCACTCTGAATCAGCAGTTACTGGACTGGAGTGAAACTTTGTATTTGTATCCTCACAGGTAAAACCATAGAAAAGAAGCTTTCCTCATAACATAATTGCCATGGTCAACTCAGGGCTAGAATTCCTTCAGACAACATGTTAATCTCTCTGTTGATAGGTTGAACTATTAATATTTGAAATGTTGGTTTATTTTAATTTAAGCATCAATATCTCTTATTTGCAGTACATCATATAACTTGGTCATTGTATTCTAGCAAAAGATGCTGCTCAGATATTTCATTCAAAGAAGTTAAATGACTTGTTTAAGATTACTCAAGGGTCTGTATTTAGAGACTTAGTCTTTTCAGTTTCTGACACTAGATCAAGTAATGGATATACTAACCAAAATGGAAATGTACCATGCAATGCATTGGATATGTAGGTCATATCTGTAAATGGTCTTGTTACTAACCAAGGTTCTTGACCTCCTTAATCAATAGGAATTGATCAGAGACCAGACTGGAAATTCAAGCAAGGCTTTATTAGGGCTCCTGTTGTAGCAGAGGGGATCAAGAACAAACAACAGGATTCCCCTGCTTGCTTGTTCCCTGAGGTACAGGCGAGCTTGTTCCTTATATGGAGTGAGGGTAGGGGTTGTCCAGGAATTGACAGCTTAGTGGTTTGCCCACCCCTTAGGTGGTATCATCTGCAGAGGGCATGCACAGTTCTCCACTTTCGCTCCTCACCCCCTGCTTTTTCTTTCTTGTTTTCGGTCTCTTTGTGTCTTTTGTCCAGAATTTGCCCCAACTGTACATGAACACAGTGATTTGTAGTCCCGTAGTTTCTTGGTACTTTGTTCCTCCAGGAGAGGTTTATTCACGTGTAAGCACTGCAGCACTGCAGCAAAGGGTCCCAGGCCCCAGCCTGTCTCAGTCTGACATATTAGTTATTATCCAGTTCCTCACCTGTGAATTTAAAAAATTTATTAGAGGCTTTAAAAATAAATCTGTTTTGGATAAATTTTTATTGTATGTAGTCGTAGTGTTCTCTGATCCGTGGACATGTGTGCTTCTTATTAGTCCTGTGATAAAATATTTTTATTTTCTTTCCTTTAAGATCTGAGTGATTTTTATCATGAACTAGATTTTGATTTGCATTATTTTCTAAGTGTATTTGTGATTATTTTATAAAATCTCAAAATATTATGGCTAGTAAAACATTATACACACTTTCATTTTTTATATGACACCTGCAGGAGAAAAATGTGATGTCCAATATAAAGATGAACAGGTGACTTTTATTTTTTTCACTAATTCTACTTTTTTTTTTTTTTACTGCTTCACTATTTCATTATTTTTCACTTTTAACTCTTGAACTTTATCTGTAAATAATAGGAACTCTTCCTCACCTCTGTCTTAAGGAGTCTAGAGAAAATGAGGTTGATGTGTCTTAATTTTTCTCAGATAACATCTATTTTTAAATATCCCAGATAGATGTAAATGTAATCTTAATTAAAACTTAATCTATTGAGAAAGGCTGTGCAGATTTTTGAACTGTCATACTTTACTGATTTCTCCTTTAATATTAGGTCTTCTGTATGTTATTTTTCCCATTCAGGTATATTAAAAGCATGTTTTGAATAGTCCCATTTATATAAACTTAGAATTTGAAAGTTCTCTTATAAAATTTATTTTCACATAGTAGTTTAAGAATACAATAATAGTAGTTTCTTTATATATTACAAATATGCTAATATATATAAAATGTTTATTCTAACTCGCATACACCCTTACCCTTTTCCCTACCGTAGGCACACCTACAGAAATTAGATATGGGTTCAGGAGTACTGAGTGGCTACTGTTACTTCGTATCCTAGGAAAATAGTTCCTAGGAATACTTTTTGTATCTTCCCAAAAGAATGTAGTTAGCCCTGCCCGGCTTCATTTTGACAATCTCTAGAATTCAGAAGTCCCCAGCCCAGGAGCACCCAGTAGTCACTCTTGGAATCTGCCACATTGGAGCGGGTCCCACTGTAGTTACACAGTGCCAGCTAAGGGCAGATTTAAGCAGGGCAGCGTGTGTTTTATCTGTGCCCACGTGGCATTAGCTACTGTGGGTTACTGCAGATTAAGGTAAGTTTCCTGAAGAACTAGTGAGTAACAGTGTTTATCAGTGTTCGGTACTGATAATTTTAAATTAAAAGTCAAGAAACCTCTGTCCTTGGAAAGTCTGCCATGGTGCTTCCTGTTTCCATTATCACCACTGATAAAATGGTGGGAGCAACATTTCCTACCTGTAAATATTTACAGAAGTCTTTGTATATATTTAGACCACCAGGGCTAATACCAGCCCAGTCGCATTTCCCAGTTTCTCCTTGCTAAACCCTTCTGTAATGTGTTTCTGATCCAAAGCTGATGACAGGTTCCTTCGAGTTAAACCCTAAATACATGTTTAATATAGTGATCATTCTGTGATTCCAGCAGGGCTTAATCAGAAAAATAAGACTGATTGTCTTTGAATCTCATTGTGGATTTGCAGTATTTTTTCATTGTGCTTTCCATTATTTTTCCCTTGGCAGGCTATTCTCCGACCACGCTGTGATGGTGGTATAGGGTCAGGCCACAAATATTTAATGTGTTCCTGTGTTGCAATCCTGTAACAGCTAACGTTTTGTTGGGAAAAGCCTCCAAACTATAAAAATTATTGATCCATGACGTTTACACCATTCATTTGTCTCTGTAAATGCTAGCAAAATAAGTGTATTGCTTTTTTAAGAGATGGTGATGTGCAACTGGGTGCTTTATCACGATTTTCTTCTTGACTGCAGTTTTACTAATAATTCAGTTGTATGTCCTCTATTTGTAGATGGGTTGCCTATGAAAAAGAACATTTTAAAGGCCAGCAGTTCTTGCTTGAAGAAGGAGATTTTGAAGACAGTAATGCCTTTGGGGCATTAAGTGGTTCCATCTTGTCTTTCCGGTACTTACAAGCTGTAAGTTAACTTCCTTTTTCTTAGTTTTCTTTTTCTTTTTTTTTTAGCTTTCCATGAAAATTGGACATGACCTCTGGTAGAATATAAAATGAAAATGTGTTTCTACTACCTGAGACCATTAAACTGAATGGCTTATATGACTTGCCTTTCTTAACTGCCATGATTATTACAGAATATTTGTATTTTTCATCCATTGATTCCATAATCATTTTTGAACACCTGCTGTTAGATAGATTGTGTCAGGTGCTGGAGATATGATGGCTAGACACTGACTCCCTATGTGGTAGGGTTGATAGTACCTATGTAAATGTTTGATATTGTTTGACTGTGATTGGATTCAACACAAAGTATTCAGGATACCCAGAGAAAAATCAAATACTTCCCTTTTGAAGTAGACAGGAAAAGAGGGCAGCTGAGTTGAAATTTCAAGTTTGAGAGTTAGCTAAGTGAAATTTGGGAACAGGGTGAAGAAGAAAGATGGGTGTTTTAGCAAGAGGTTAACATTTTAAAAAGCAAGGATGGGAGCCAGTGTTGGGGATGAGCTCATGCAGGGGGCATCTGGCAGTGTCTGGAGACATTTTGGATTGTTATGACTTTGGGAGGGTGGGAGGTTGTCAGGCTACAGACGTCTAGTGGGTAGAGGCCAGGGAGGCTGTTCAATTCCTACAATTCACTGGACAGCCTCCACAGCAAGGAATCATCAGCCTAAAATATTACTGGTGCTGAAGTTGAGAAACCCTCATATAAGTGAAACTGATATGTTTTGGAAATGCAGTAAAATCAGGATATTAGAGCTCGGGAAGATGAATCCAGAGCCAGAAAATGAAGGGCCTTATATGCCATGTTGAGGCGTTCACAAGTTTTTCTTGACTTGACCAGAAGGAATGAATTTTAGGCCTAGTGAGTGTGATTAGATTAGCATTTTAGAAAGGTTTTTATTTTTTTGGTGAATGTATCAAGAACTAGCATGAGGTAAAGGAGGTCAGCCTGGAGGCAGGAGGTCTAGAATGTTTCAGGACTGGAAGACACAGGGAAGAGGAAATAGAAGGACGCTAGAAGTTCTGCAGGATATCAGGGCTTGCTTATCAGATGTTGCTCACTTCTCTGACCAGCTCTGGAGACTTCTTTAGTGTGTTCAGAGGGCCATGTTTTCTCATAGTTAAGAAGTTATACCACTGCAGTATATTTCCAAAATAATCTTTACCCATATAAACTCTAAACTATCTGGCATGGCCTCCAAAGCCACCTTTTGAAAGAATTGATGATGCAGTAAAGGGTGATCCTTGGATCCAGGTGGGCTCTGTGTGCTCTCTCCGCTAAGTTTCTATCTGTCAGGGTCACAAGCACCACTGTTGCAACGCCTCACTTGGTTGGGCAGCAGGAGCCAGAATGGGAGAGAAGAATCACAGGGAATAAGGGAGCTTTTTTTTTTGTCCACAGTGATCCTTGTTAGTAAAAAACTGAGTTGAAAAACCAGTTCTACCTAAAAGAAGTGTAGCAGAGCCAACTGAAGATTGGGTACTAAGTTGTCTGAGCAGTGGACAGGTAGCTTTTGAGGTATTTAGTACACAATACTAATGTACAAGGGCCGCGGGTTTTCTCTAGCCACTTCTTCCTTGAGCACTAAAAGGCACGCCAGACAAAACATGATAAAGCCTGCGTCTTTTTCTCTTTTTGTTCATGTTAACCACATGCATTGAGGAAGTTAAGCATCATGATTTAGAGCATCTCCCACCTAGTACTGAATGATTTTAAGAATTTCCCTCCTGATTTAAAAAAAAAAGTGGAGCCGAAGTTTGCTCCTAGAAATGTTCAGCAGAAAATGTGATGGTATCTTCCAAGGTGACTATGACTAAAACAGCTAAAACCCCAAGATTTCACTAGTTGAATCCTTCAAATAGTAGGAAATGTGGAAAGAAAAAAACACTATAGCTAAAAAGTCAGGAGATACTTGATATAGACAGTCTATGAGAATATACATTGGAAAAATTGCCAGAAATTGCCATGTTAAACTACTGCTGCAAATAGAAGTTTTGGGTATTTTTGAAAATGTTAACACATAGTTTTTAATAACACATAATTTCCTTCAAAGAAAATCTATTCTCTTTAAATTAGGTTAAAAAAATTAAGATTAGCTTGTAAAGATATTATCATCATCCTCATTATGATATTCCTAACATCTTCAGGTGCTTACTAATGGCTTTACATGCATACTTGTACTTAATCTTCACAAAAATGATGACATAGAGAGTTTTATGACTCCCATATTACAGATACAGAAACTGAGGATCTCAGAGCTTAGGTACTGTGCCCAGGTGCAGAGCTGTAGTTTGATGGGTGACTCTGTCTTACTGTAAAGCCCGTGTCATGTTTCCCATTTTCCTTGTCACAGAATGATTAGACTAAAAAGCACTTCAGGAGTGGAAATCTGGAATCTCATTCAGCCAATAGCTTATTAACATTTCATTTGTAGCTGTAAATATATAGTTACTCTGCAGACTAATAACATGTATAGTAAAGAATTATTTACATAAATTTAAAACAGTCTGAAAATTATGTTCACACAAATGTTTTCAGATAAAATATTTTCTTCAGACATAGCATGGAATTGGATAGAGATTCTCTTTTTAAAAACCACTTTATTGAAGCATGATTGACATGTAGAAAGCTGTACGTATTTATTGTATACAATTGAGGCATTTGGGAATAAGTATATACCCATAAGACTTATCAAGGCCCTGGACATACTTGTCTCCTCTCAGAGTTTCCTCATGTCCTCTTTATAATTATTAATTTTTTTGTGATAAGACACAACATAAAATCTACCCTCTTTGAAAATTTTAAGTATATGATACAGTTATTGTTAGACATAAGGTGAACAGCTTTTGGGGTTGTCATAGACAGTGGGATTAACAGGCAGAGCCGATGTGAGACAGATAGACTCTCAAAGGTCTCTAACCTGGGAAAGAGTAAAGCACTGCTTTTGAGATCTAAGTTGAAATAATATCAAATAAACAGATGAAAGGTAGAAAAGTTGCATAACATAATACAGTCTTCTAATGTCCTGGCTCTAGTATATGGAACACTCTGGATCTACAAAGGTCAGATCTTGGACATGTCCCTTAGGGATAATGTGGTCTGTGTCACGAAGTGCTTTGGAGAGGATGACCAGAAATGTGTTTCTAATTCCAAATGAGTCAGGCAGATATAGTGACTTGGAGTTGATTATCTTATAAAGAGAAAAGGACCAGGAGGAAGGAATATAGCAGTAATTTAGACTCCAGGGATTAAAGAAGGAATTTTTATTTTTGGCTCTCTCTATACATTTCTTGGTATGCTTATTTTCCCTCAGTTTCATACTCGCCTAGGTTTGGATTTGCTTTTGTTCTGATTTTTAGACTCGGGGCCTCTTTTCAGATCTGTAAAACCAGGTGGTATGCAGCAGACACCGTTGTGTCCCCTAAATTAATGGACACATCAGTTCTCCCCTGGTGTCTTGGTGTCTTCTTTTATGCTGCCCACCCGGGGGGTTGTCGTGCAGGAGTTCCAAAACCTGATGAGCTGAGGGATTTTATGGAATTTAAAAGTAATCAAATTATTGATCCTTAAGACTTATTTTTGGTCCTGAAGCAACTGCTCATTAGCTCATTCTAACAGTGGGGAGTACTGTGCCTGAGACTGCATTAGACTCTCCTGATTTTTGGTTCTGTTTAAGTGCTTTAAAATGGAGTGCAGATTTGAGGTTCCATCATTATTCATCTTTCTGGAGCAACAGAGCTCCACTTTAATCCATGTGACTTTGAAAGTTTTTTAATAAGTTGAAGTTATTTAATTGTGCTTATAGTTGGAATGATGGTAACCTGGTAACCTCACAGGACTTGGGTCCTATTACAGTCACCTCATGAACAAAGCAATTAGAAGGTTTGGTTTTTTGTTTTTGTGTTTTCTTGCGTATTTTATTTACTTTACTTTGGACATGTGACCCTGGAGATTTTGCCCCAGATGATTGGATTTGGCTTAGAGTTAGAGCTCCCCGCAGCAGGAACACCATATTAATGGCAGCTAGTCAACTGGATCAGATATTTTGTATTTGGTAGGTTTGAGTGTAACGAGCAGAAAGGGTCAAAGCCAGGAGACAGACAGACTCAGAAACATTTTTAGAAAAAGATGGAAGGCAGAAGCTACAAGGCAAAGAAAGCTATGAATAAACAAAAGGAGGAGGTTAAATGAGAAGAACAGTGTCTCTGTTAGGAGACCCCTGTGCCCTTGGCCACATCTCTGGGCATGGGAGCCAGAGCAGGAAGGACAGAGACTCCAGCCATGTGAGTATATTTATTTGTGAACCCGTGGACTGCCAGCACTTGTACTTGGCACCAGGTCCTGTGACAGTAAACCCCTCCTTCTCTGCTCAGCCCCAGGCTGCACTATGGCCCAATGGCCTGTGCCTCCAGCCTGCTTCCCAGCTCACCCTCCTCACGGCTGCCAGTCTCCCACAACCCATGCCATAGGATTCATCAAATCAGTGCTCAAGTAAACGTCACACCATAACACAAGTGGTTTCTCAATGAAAAGCACAATCATAGCACATGTTCCCATTTTACTCCAGTGTGATGCAGTGGCCCATAGAATACGTCAGCTTATCTCTGCTCCCCTATAACCCTAACAGGGAGTAGAGAACAGTGGTAGGGGCAGACAAGGTAAAAGCAGAGGTGGGTCATCGCAGAGTCACGAGAGTAGCGGGGGAGAGGTCTGTGTGTGAGAGCTGCTGAAGGCCTGCCCATCGTGGTTGGGCCTGACTTGGTTGGCAGCTGTTGATATCAGTTCCCGACTAGGACCCTGATGGCCACCTTCAGTTGTCATCACCACGCTGTATCCTTACAACCACCTGGAGCTAGGTATGTACTTTCAGGTTGTAAGAAACAGAGGCAAGTTCATGTTCCTTGGGTGACGGAAGTTTATTTTGTTAATATAAGCAAGTTTGTTAATATGGCACCCAGGCTGTAAAATTTCATTAGGGAGGCTTGTCCTGGGCAAGCAAATCTCTGTTGTTGTTTAGTCGCGAAGTTGTGTGCAAATCTTTGTGACCTCATAGACTGCAGCCCACCAGGCTCCTCTGTCCATGAGATTTCCCAGGCAAGAATACTGGAGTGGGTTGCGATTTCCTTCTCCAGGAGATCTTCCCAACCCAGGGATCAAGCCCATGTCTCCTGCATTGGCAGGTGGGTTCTCTACCACTGAGCCACCAGGGAACCCAAGAAATCTCTAATAGGATGTTCGAGCCTTGATTTAATGTATGTATATTCTAGGTTTATATTTGGAAAATTCCAGATCTATGTCTATAATGAGATACAGAAATATGAATATGTGTATATGTGTATGCTGCTGCTGCTGCTGCTGCTAAGTCGCTTCAGTTGTGTACGACTCTGTGCGACCCCATAGACGGCAGCCCACCAGGCTCCCCCGTCCCTGGGATTCTCAAGTACATGCATACATATATACACATATATATGTAAAATCAGGATTTAAAGAAGCTCAAAAAGATAAGTGCACGTGTTTGAAAAGTATTCTATTAATAAGATGAGGGATAGATAGTGGGAGTCATAAAGACTAAATTCACCTAGCTTCCACATTTTTAAGAAAGATGTAAAAGTAATGAAGGTGACAGGTGTTCTCGGGTTCCACATGTACTCTCAAGGAGGAATTGAAAACCCAAATATGGCTTAGAAAATATAATAAAAATTTCTGGTAAAAAGCCTTTATCTTTTTTCCTGAAGTTTCAAATGAAATTTGACCCAGCTGTGTCAGCAGTTTTTAAAATCCAGTTGACTTGTAAGTTGTAAGTGCAAGAGAATTATTTTTTCAAATGTATTTTCTTTCTCCTCGTAGATGCTTTGTTTTTATTGGATACTGTTTTGCTTGTTCATGTAAAATGAATGTTTGTCCTGGAAATCTTAGATTGTAATAATAATAATCATAATGAGAAATTTGATAGTGTTTGAGATGTACAGAAGCTGATAACATTTTTCTGTAGGTCTAAAACTTTAGCTACAAACAATGAAATAATAGGCAGAAATAAAGAGTTTTTATTTTTTTAATGCATTCTGTATTTTCCAGTTAAAAATACACCTATTTGAAATTTTGAAAAAATATAGGGTAAAATTTTTCAACTTCTGGACCCAAAGGTAACCACTCTTGGTTTTTCTTTTTTTTCTTCTATCCTTTTTTAAATGAAAAGTTGAGGGTTTTGTGAGAACTTATAATCTTACCAAGCTTTTAAGTTTTAGTTTTTGTCCTACTCTTTTATCCTTACATTTATATCTGACAATGATTAAGAGTTTAGAATAGACAAACAGATTTACACTCAAATTCAAGTCTCTGCCCCTCAATAGCTGTGATATATCAGGGAATTGACTCAATTTTGTCAGCTGTAAAATAGAAGTGATAGTAAAATAATCACATCAGAAATAAGGCATGTAAAGCTCTTGGCAGAAGTGAGTATGTGATATATTTTTAACTGTTAACTTGTTAAAAACTCTCCTTAATTGTATTTATTCCATCAAGCAGTGGATGCTTAAAGGTTTGTGTTTGTAAATCTTTTGGACATTTATACTATTCACAGCTTTTCACTATGATAAATAATTCATCTTTGCATATAAATTAACTGTCATTTAGTTTTAGGAAACAAGAAAAAAGGAATATCACACTCAAAGAATAAACAATTTCAGTTTTTTAAATATATGTATAAATTGTTTTCTAAAATAGCTGCAGAATGTATATTTCCACCAGGGACATTCCCTGATAAAACTGGGCTTTTAGATATTTCTTGACTTAAAAAGTGAAACTGTATCTGTTTTAATTTGAATTTCTTTATTCTTGTAGTGAAGTTAGACATTTGTTTGTTTTTAACATTAATCTTTTTTGTGAATAATGTTTATTTTGTGAATTACGTGTCAAGTTGGGTATTATAATTTTTCTGTTATTTTTAAGTATTCTGTCTGACTACATGGAGATGTTGTCCTCTGATTTTAATTTTTATAAAACTTTTTTTTTTCAAGCAAATTTCATTTATTCTGTTATATTTAAGCTCATAAAATCCTCTCCCACGATACCCACAGTACATTGTATGTTTACTTTGTTTCAGGTGGCTTTTGCTCTTTAGGCACAAGTTAGACTTGAGTTTCCTTTATAATTACTGTTATATATGATAGTCTGTAAGTCCCAGCAATTTACTGACTGTGAACTAACTTCTAGTTTCATAAAATTGTATTTCCCTGCCTAAAGTAAATTCAGACTTATGTTTTCTTTAAACTGTTTAGGAGTAATGCTATTAAAATTGTTTTCAGTGCCATTTAAAATTCTTCCTGAAGTTGTGTGAAAATTATCCCCAAAGCATGTGAAAATTGCTAAGATACAGCAAGCCATAAAACAAAATGCCTGTGTTCCCTAAACTTTCCTCTTCTTCTTTTTAGAATTTCATAGAATCTTCAATCACACTGTTTGAATCTGATCTGGAAAGTGGGAAGTTTATTGACATTACAAATCAGGAAATTTCTGACTTAGAAGAAATTGGCTTTGGCAGTGAAACAAGGTCCATTCATGTTAAAAGTGGCGTGTAAGTTGACTCATAGGAATCATGAGCTTCTTTGGTGTTTAAATTGTTGGTTGCTCAATTCTGTGTCACCTCTGTTCTTTTTCTTTTTTATCCTACTTAGATGGGTTGCCTACCAGCAGAAGTTCTTCTGTGGAGAACAGTACATTTTAGAGAAAGGGAAATACAAGTGCTTTTTTGACTGGGGAGGATCAAATAATACAATCATGTCAATACGACCCATCCAGTTGGTGAGTTAAATATGAACATAGCCAGTGGCATGTAATGGCATACAGTTGAATGTGTAGGACGGGCTTTAAAAAAGTGGGACTGTTGGAATATGTTGTTAGGTATCTATAGAGAAAATGAAACAGCATATGAATTTCTGTAGACTCCATAGAGAGCTAGTAGGTAGTATTAGCACCTCCATGATTAGGAACTCTTGTCATTTGATCAGTTCATTCATCCAGTAGCGTGTATTTAGTGCCTTTGACATGTCAGACAGGACTGATCACTGGAGATAAAAGATGAATAAGCCTGCCCGGATGGATCTCTGTGTCTCTTAGAGGAGACAGACAATTATTATGCACTATTACTTACAGTATGACTAGTGAGAAAATGAAGTGTGTAGGCAGGTGTAAGCAGTGCTGAGGGACTGGGGAATGGGAGCATGGGGAGCCCAGGGCTCTGGGGACCATGGCCAGACTTCAAGAAGAGATGCATTGAGTGATGTCTAAGAGGATAAAAGCAATCTTTCCAGAAAAGGAAGTGGAGCAGAAAAGGCAGTTCAAAAAGAAGGAATAATCTCCACATGTGCAAAGTTACAAAGTTATGAAAGAGTGTGGCCAGTGTGGATAATAACAAGCACTGCAGAACAGTAAGGGTACCCATGAGATAGTGATGGGAAAGAAGTGTGGGAAGTTCAGGGTCTGTCTGTCTAATGGACACTGGGGCACATTTTTCTTTTAGCTCAAAATGAATATTACTCAAAATGAATTAGTGATAAATATTAAGGTTATTATAAACTAATTTAGTAGATTATTTGAGGGTCCTTACCAGTTCAAATAATCTAGTAAATTGGTCAGATCATATACTTTGTTTTCCAAAGGATATTTTCAGCACTTTCAAAGACAACTAAGAATATATGATTATAATTCTTAAAATGTTTTTATATATGTTTCAGGAACCACTTGGGATAAATGAGCCTCCACATTTGGTATGTTTTAAAATATTCTTATAATTGTTAAAAATTGCTTACTAAATACGTATGCCCTTTCTCTCAAGTCTGTCTCTTTCCCTCAGATAACTTTCGTGTGTCTGCATGGCAGTGCAGTTCATATTGTACTAGGAGCCTGTGGGCGCCAGCGTGCTCATCCTTGTTACTGATCACACTGGCCTGGGTTTGTCACGGTCCTTTGTTTTCTCCTACTAGAGCTTCAGCACTGACCACTTTGGGTTCATCTCAGACCTCTGCCGCTCTTTCTTTCCTGTTGCCCATCCATTCTTCAACATCACATTCTTAATCAGCATAGTATGTTATGCTGTCCTGTGGAGGAGCAAACTTACTATGGAGAGATGGCATGCTTATTATATAAATGTATTTCTAAACCCTAAGGCACAAATTTCTTAAAAGCACTGGTAAAACTGCAACCCTGCTTCTTTATTTCTAGTATGTTAATGGTTTGAAGGATTGGGTAATACTCTGGAGCCTAATATTTGTTTATTATCCATTGAGAGCTAGAAATTGTATTTACTTACTGCTTCTAATAACTCTGTGAGGTCAGGATTTATCTCATTTATTCATGAGAAAAAACAAGATTTAGAATTCAAGTGAGCATCATTTCACACAGCTCAAGGTCACAAAAGAGGCACTTTTTGTATCTAATTCCAAGACTTTACATCAAAGAAAAACATATCTTGGTACAAGCAGTACAACCATATAAGAAAGTGGGTAAAATACAGTGCTTCCTCTGTCTCATTTAAAATAACAAATTTGGAAAATTTTCTTCAAAAAGCCAAAAAGAATGATTGGTTCTAAGTATTTGACATTTGCTAGTTTTACATAATGTTGAATCTTTTTCTCTGTGTACATTTTGCACATTCCTGTCAGTGTTTATATATCTCAAATCAGCTTAGTTTAAACCATGTTTCTCTTCACAATGTTTTCAGGTTTTATTATTTTCTGATTAGCTCAGGCCCCTTGGGAACATTTCCTGTCTGAATATAACTCAGTTTCTGGAGACACTTCCTGCCAGATCTTTATTTTGAATCTTAGAAAACTCCAACCATGGACTTTCAAAGCACTTTTTTTTCCACATGAATCAATATAACATGAGTAGATAAAAGAGATAAAACTGGGATAATTCCAAGCTGCACATTCTCAAAGTTTTAAGTGCAGATAAAAAAATCACATTCGTTTAAGCTCTGTTTCTCCCCTTCCTCCTCCATTCCCTTTTTTTTTTTTTTTTTAATGAACTTCCTTGTTTGGGACAGATTGCTCAGAGGATTTTCTTTATAGTATTTCCAGTCCAACTTGAAGAAAAAGGAAGCAGCCGCAAACACCCAGTGAAATTGGCCCTGTTTATTTTCTGAATATGGTTCAACCACTGCCTTGTGAAATAAAGGTCCTAACAAGTGTATGACAGCTGGACATTTGGTAACAAGCAGACAAAGCCGCCTTATTTACCCAGTATCAAAGCTCTTATTATTTCCATTGGACCAGATCTTCAGAAAGTTTAGCTTGTTTTCAGTTACCCAAATGAAAACAAGCAGATCTTGGCTGATAGTCTGGTTCCTTTCATTAACGATAAAGTTATTTTCTCCTTCACAAGTAGTTGTGATAGTCAGGTTGACAGTGGTAGAGGCTGTGTTTATATGGGATAGTTATTTTTCTCTGTCTGAGGAATAAGAAGGAAGTTACATCTCCAGTTCAAATAACAGAGGGAATTCTTAACATGCTGGTGATTTGAAAGTAAACCTCAAGTCACCTGAGAAGCAAAAAGCCAAAAAGTACGCGTGTAGAGATTTACGCTAGTAAAAATACCATTGTCGATGTGGAAGCATAGGATGATGATATATGTCTTATTTGAGACACAGAATACCTCCTTTTATTGAGAAGATTGTTTTTTACCTGTGACTGAAGGTCGATTCACCAGGTCTGATTGCCAGCTTGCAATATATGATACAAGAACAGGATCATTATAGAGTTCTTCATAAGTAGCAAATGGCATTTTATTTTTATTTTTCCCAGACCAAACAAAAATAGAATGTGAATTATGTTCATGATGTCCTCGTCTCTCTCTTTTCACAAGTCCTGAATATCTGCACTCTCACTAGATTAACTCATATAAAAGTGAGTTTTGTTTCCAGTGAGACTGTATTCCAGGCCTCCATTCTCTAGAAATTCTGTTTTCTCCCCTATGACCCAACTAAGGACCTTTCTTTCCTGGGATCTTTTTCAAGTCCATTTGCAGTATAGTTATATATTTGAATTTCTTTAAATATTGAGCCTCCGTTCCATTTTATACGTGATTCTAGCTCAGAAAAAGCAACTTGAGTATTTTCTTGTATTGGATAATTCAGCCAGATTGAATTCTCAAGAGATCACAGGCCCTTAACAGTGGTGGTTACTGTCACCATGTATGGAATATAAGAAAACAACAATTCTAGTCAAGTCAAATATTAGTAAGATTCAAGAGCAGTATAGGAAAACATTGGGGGCAGGGGAGTACTAAGACCAGATAGTTTTATTTATTCAAATGCTAAAATAATTTCTCTGAGAATACTCTGTCTTGTCTAAATAAGATGTTCTGCAGTCCATGGTGTCACAGAGAGTCAGACATGACTAGTGACTGAAGAACAACAATAAGAACAACATGACCAGATCCTTTTTATTGACTCCAGAGGCCAGAAATACTCAGGAAGTAGTACTTATCTAAGTAAAGAAAGCTCCTCTGAGTAAACAGGGAAGTAAAATCACTATAGAATATGCAGTTGATATGAGAAGTACATAGCGCTGCAATATGAGACAATGTGATGTAATGGAAGAGTGGAAACAAAGACTTTTTCTCTGTTTACTGTCCAGTACGTTTACTTGCAGGAAGTCCACAGGGCTGCAGAACATCTCATTTAGATAGGATAGAGTGTTCTCAGTTGAATTATTTTAGCATTGGAATAAATAAAACTACATTCAAAAATTATTCTGATATTATGAAATAAATTAACAAAGCACAACTTCCTTTGTTCAGTAATTAAGTTCTTGAGGTTTTAGTTTGTCATACTGAAGAACTATTACATTTGTTTATGTGTATTACAAATGAAAAATACATAGTAAAAGAAAAAGGATTTCTACAAAATTTTCATCATAAAGGGGTGATAATATCTGCTTCAAAGCGTAGTTCTAAAGAAGACACCAGACAGTATATGTGAAAAGGCACTTGGAAACCACTGCTACACTGCTGCTTTTTTCCTCCGTACACTTGCATTTGGGGCTGGTAGGCACGGAATCCTGCTTACGTGGCACGGAAGGATGGGTGTAATTAGAAACAACTCATTTCTTGTTCATCTGACTATTCATCTGTGTTCTATGCCACATATCTGAGTTGTTTTGTATATTTATTCTCCATTAACCCAAAAAGGAAACCAAAATAGTGACTCATCCATCTAGCTCTTTACAGGACTTATTTTTCACCAGGACACTGCCACTTAATTTCACCCAGTATGTGCTTAGTCACTCAGTTGTGTCCGACTCTTTGCAACCCCATGAACAGTAGCCCACCAGGTTCCTCTGTTCATGGGATTCACCAGGCAAGAATACTGGAGTGGGTTGCCATTTCCTTCTCCAACCCAGTATAAAAACCACAGATTAATTATTATAATTAGAAGTCACTGAATTGGTTTCTGTGCGTCCATCCTCAGAACATTATTATGATGAGAATTATTCTATTCTGAGGCATTTGTGAGGTAGTTAAAATGAGGTGTTACTTTTCTGGGGTTGGACACATGTTAAGTGAATCATATCTCATTTAGGGGATAAAAATAAATTCAAATCAGTATTAAGTCCTTTTTTTTTTTTTTTTGGTTTGCATAAAGAGTATTTTAACTATTTGAGTCAAAACAATACTTTATGACAGACTCTGTGTGTGAGAGTGACAGAGACAGAAAATTTTAATGCTTCTGGGTGTGAAGACTAAGACTAAAAAGTAGAAGCAGTTATAACATATACTATCTGAAATATGATTAACGTGCATCATAAGTTGTCCAGGATTTGACATTTCATGGCTTCATGGTAAAATATTGAAGTGTAAATCTTAAACTCAACAATATGAATATAATTAATTCAACAAACTGGGAATACATACAATGAATCAGACAGCCGTGATCTCTATCCTCATGTGCCTTTTCTGATTGTTATTCTAAATAAAGATAATTTTTGCCTGTAGGAGAAATCACTCCACATTTTGAAGAATTAAACGTGATTTACTTTTTAGCTTCGAAACGTTCTACAAACCTTTAAGTTAAAAAGCATCGTCTGAAAAACCACCAACTGAAATCCTTATCAAGGAATCCAGGGCAGTTTGCCTGGACATGTAGAACTGTGCATATACAGGGAAGCATTCCAGAGGTCTGTATTGTCTTGGACTTGCTTTTGCCTTTTCCTACCAAAGGTCCGTGGTAGGAACTTGACGGGTCATGCCTCCCTAAGGCTGGGAGTCCCTTGGT